>NC_133663.1:18230793-18300793 GCF_037893015.1 Macrotis lagotis | reverse complement strand
CTGTGCAAAAAGATTAAAAAAAAGTGAATTTTTGCTGCAACTCAGATTTATCTGTAGAGAAACACTTGTATTTATTACTGTTTTTAAGTTTGGGCATGGATAGAAAAGCTCTAGAAAGTTTACATGATCTGCTTCCTTCACTAGGGTGTTGCAGTATAGAATTGGATTCCATGAAGTAATGTAAATAAAATGCACTGTAGACCTTAAAGTGATATATAAATGGGAGCAATGATGATAATGAGAACTTTACTGCAATCTGGTAACAAAAATAATATAAAAACTTCATTTGTTTTAAAAAAAGTGCAGATGTGCTTCTCAGGCATCTAAACCCCTCTTGTACATAAAGAGGGATAACAATGACAAAAGTTTCTTCTCCCCTTAGCCTCCTGACCACCCACTCCAGAGGACTCCGACCTTCTAGGTCTTGATCAGCCCCCTCCCTTCCCAGGGCCTCATCCACTCGGTCCCCTCCTATCCCAGAAACTAGTACAGATCCTTTATCAGACCATACTTGTTTATCTCCTATCCCCCCAAATGTCAGACCTGGCTCTTACCTATCCTCTTGTTCTCTTTCTTTCTGAGCCTTCCTCCCATCCCTAGTCAGTCCTGTACTGACTCTACACTTTCTTCTCTTTCCAATCATGTTCCTTTGGTGAACTAGTTCAATTCTACACTATCCCCTAGTCTCAAATCTCTTGTTCCCTTTTCCCTATTATGGATCATATCTTGTCAAACTCCATCTCCATCTGCCTCTTTTGCTCCTACTTATACTGCTGAACAGAACTAGAAGAAATACTTAGATTGTGTTGAAGTGGGTCTACTAAAATTTTGTTATTAAATTTAATCTAGGCTTGCAGTGAATAAAGATAATTCTTCTCCCTATTTCTCTTTATATCCCATTCACCACAGCATTTATTTCAAACCTATTTTCAATTAAACTTTGGCAGTCCTTCTCCAAACCTAATCACAGATCTTGCCTCATTCCCCAAAGATGTTGAGGGTTTTAGTAAGGAGCTCCCTCTTCTCATGTGACACCTCACTAACACCTCCCCCCATCTCATCCTTCACTCTAGCCTCTGATAAAGAGGTGGCCTTTCTGCTTGCCAAGTCTAACTTCTCTCTAAATGGATCCATGAATTTGTCCCTTCTCATATCCCTCAGCAGATCTCATCCACTAAGATTCTTATTTTTCTCTTGCTAATCTTCAGTCTTTCCTATCTACTGATTCTTTCCTTGCTGATTACAAACATATCCATGTCTCTCTTACTCTTAAAACTCTCATTAGACTCTACACCTGTGAGCAACTCTCCTCTTTCTCTCCAAGCTTTTTCAGTTAAAATCCCAGAATAAACTCTAAACTAAATACCTCTAATTCATCCCTTCTCATCTCTAAACCCTCTATGATTTAGCTCCTGACCTCATTTTTTTCTAAATTCTTATTTTTCTTGACCTTCCTGAAGTTCTGACACTCTTCACCACCTTCTAAACAATTTCTCTTCTTCAGGTTTTCACTAGCTCCCTTTTTCTTAGTTCTCCTCTTTCCTGTATGATTGATCTTTCTCAGCTTCCTTTATTGGATATTCATTCATGTCATGCTCTCTGTGGGTATCCCTTCAAACTCTATTCTGGTCCCCTTTTCCCCCCTCTCTATATTCCCATGGCAGCTCTTATCTCTATGCTCACAATTTCCAGACACACACACACACACACACACACACACACACACACAGAGAGAGAGAGAGAGAGAGAGAGAGAGAGAGAGAGAGAGAGAGAGAGAGAGGAGATACATGTCTACTCCTAGTCTCTCCAAATTGCATCTTGGCCATCTTGAACTGGATGTATTACAGACATCTCAACATGTCCAGAGTAGAACTTATTATCTTGTCTCCTCTCACCTCTCTCTGAACCCCATTTCCTATCATTGTCAAGGACACCAGTATCCTCAAAGTCACCCAGGTCTGCAGCCTCAGTGCCATTCTCAACTGGTCACTTATTCTTTTTGTTATCAGTTGCCAAATCTTGTCATTTTTTACTTTTCCAACATGTCTCATATACATGTCTTTCCCTCTATTCACACAATTTGATGATTGATTAAAAACTAATTTATAAATATATATATATATATATATATATAAATAATTATAAAATTTATAAAACTAGCTAGCTATAAGCTAGAGAAACTGCTTTTGAGAGGCTAATCTATATTCCTGAGCTCCTTAACATCAGGAACTGTCCCACTCTGAGGTGATAAAGACATAGATTTCATGGGTAAAACTGAATAATTAGGTTACAGACATCAAGCCTAAGCCTGCCTTTTCTCCATTTCTCCCTGCTGCAGACATTTGACCCCTGGGGCCAAGCAGAACAAATCTTGTCCTCCTTCCACATATTCTCCAATATGCCTTTCAATTACTTGAAGACAGTTATTCATTTCCTCTCTACTCCTCAGGTTTCTCCTCTGAAGCTAAGCCTCCTTACTTCCTTCAAAGGCTCCTCATAGAGCATGGGGTGCCTTCAACTTCTTGGCCACTCTTCTCTTGGAGCTCTCTATTTCATCAATATACTGTGGCACCAAATAAAATAATTAAAGAACAATTAATTACAAAAATATAAAGTATTTGGGAAAACAGGCAAAGAATAAATCCTAATAAATTTCTTTTATGACACAAATATGATGCTGATATTTAAACCAGGAAAAGCAAAGACAAAGAAAATTATAGACTAGTTTCCTTAATGAATTATGATGAAAAAATTTTAAAGAAAATACTAGTAAGCAGTATGTCACAAGGAACATACAAAATGACCAAGTGAGATTTATACTAGGAAAGCTTGAATATTCAGAGAGCTATTTGCAAAATTTATCACATCAATAACAAAACCAACAGAAATCATGATTATCTCAACAGATGCAGAAAAAACTTGACAAAATACAACACTCATTTCTATTAAAAAAACAGTAGACTGCATAAGAATAAATGAAGCTTTCCTTAAAATCATAAGTAGTATCTATTTATTATCTCTAATGGGGATAAACTAGAAGCCTTCCCAATAAAATAAGGGGAAAAGCAAGGGTGATCACTATCAACACTACTATTCAAAATTATTCTAGAAATATTAGCTATAACACTAAAGAAGAAAAAGAAATTGAAGAAATTAGAATATGCAACAAGGAAACAAAACTATCTCTCTGTGCAGATATGATGGTATAATAATTAGAGAATCTCTGAAAGAGAGAAAAAGAGAAATTTCATTTAAAATAACTGTAGAAAATATAATATATTTGGGAGTATATTAACATAAACCCAGGAACTTTATTTGCACAATTACAAAATATCTTTCACAGAAATAAAGTCATATCTAAACAATTGGAAAAATATTAATTGTTCATGGTTAGGCAGAGTCAAAATAATAAAAATGACAATTCCACCTAAATTAGTTTAGTGCTGGACCAATCAAACTAACAAAATTATTTTATAGAACAAGAAAATATAATAAAATATATCAGAAGAACAAAAGGTAATGAATATGAAGGGTATCAAAGAAAAAAACGTGTGAAAGATCTTGTTAGCCCAACCAATTTTCAAACTATTTTTCAAAGTGGTAATCACCAAAGCAATCTGGTACTGGCTCAGGAAATTGAGAAGGATCAGTGGAATAGATTAGATATACAATACACAGTAGTAAGGAAAATAAAAATGTGTTTGATAAACTCAAAGATACAAGTTTTGGGGATAAGAATTCATTATTGACAAAAATTGCTGGGAAAAACTGGAAAGCTGTTCGCCAGAAATTAGATCACATCATAAACTAAGATAAGGTCAAAATAGACAAATGACACCCTTAAAAGGACTTATTTCTACAAAAATATTTATAGCAGCTCTTTTTGGATGGCAAAGAAGTATAAATTGAGGGTCTGACCATCAAAGTGAAAGGCCATATGATTGTGATTGAATTATTGTGCTATAAGAAATGATGAGCAGGATGGTTGCAGAAAAACCTGGAAAGACTTATATGAACAATGCAAATTGAAGCTAGCAGAATCAGGAGAACACTGAACACACTAACAGTAATTTAATATTGTGAGAATGATCAGCTGTGATCAAGAGAGTGATTCAAGACAATTCCAAAGGACTCTTGATGAAAAGTTCTATCTCGCTCCAGATAATCGATAGATCTCTGAATTCAGATTAAAGCATACTTCTTTTTTTACTATCTTTATTTTTTTATTGCTTTATTTCACCTGTGATTTCTTTTTCAATATGGCTACTAGGGAATATATTTTACAAGACTCTATATGAATAGTTGAAATAAAATTGCTTCCCTTTTTAAGGGAGAAAATTAAAAAAAATTGTTAAAATATTTTTACATTTAATTGGGAAATATCTAACAAATAAGACCTAGATAAGACCTCTAGCAAACTGGATGGTATGATCCTCCTGTGTAGAACTGAAGAGAGGATAGTAAGTCAATGGCCATTTATTAAGCACTCATTCTGGGCCAGGCCCTGTGCTAAGCACTAGAGAGATTTAAAAAAAAAAAGCCTTGGATGGATTGCAATCTGTACCAATGGAAGGAGTGCACACCTCAGAGTGATTAGGATCACAGATCTGTTGAAATAGAAATGCATGTGTCTCAAAATTACTGTCATTTTAAAGTGAATAGCTATATATTTTTCATTCCAAAGAGGATGGCCTATATTCTGACCAAGATGGCTAAAGTTCAAGCAAGCAGCCAACAGACAAGCAGCCTAGAGGGTTCTGACATGAAGTTAAGACTCAAAGTGAATTCTAAAGGTCAGCATTTTAATAGGTGTCCTTATAAAAGATAGGAGTTAGAATCAGCTGTTTAAAAGAACACTCAGGTCAGGATTAGAGAGGAAGTACACATCAGTAATTGAGGAATTCACAGAAACACAGATCTGAAAAGCTAGAAGAGACTTCAAGCGATATTTGGTCCAGGCTCCCTGCCTTTAGGTAGGTAAGGTATAATTATCTCTCTTTTACAGAAGAGGCAATGGAAGGCTGAAGAGGTTAAGTGATGTGCACAAGATCACAAGCAAGTAGTGGTGAAACAGAAACCTGAAACTAGGTCTCCTTCTTCTTTCAAAAAAAAGTCTTTCTAAAAGGAGTTGTTCCAAGTTTTCTTAAGTTTTATTGCTGTAATGAACAGAGCTTTTGAGAATATAAATGGCAGTTAGAAAATCATGATTTCAAGTCTTTTGGGGCAGTGAAAAGAGCCTGAACAGAGAGTAGTACTATCTTGAATATCATGATGAGCCTTCTCATGACAACTGTATTGATAGTGGTGATTTAAAATGGATATTAATAATACTCTGAGACTCAAAAACAACCACAAAACCACAAAACAAACTTAATGAGGTATAATAAGTTGCACCTATGTTGCATAAAGTATTTAGGAATGTCAAACAGGTATGTCCTCTAAGGGATAGTTAAATATACAGTTAGTGTAACAAAGTAGGAAGTCCAAAAATAGACTTTATAAAGATGCTATTTCAGAATCAGAGTTGGAAGGGAAATCAGAATTTCCCTAATTGAATTCATATTTGACCAAGAATTCACTTTACAACATGGTCATCCCAACCCACTGGCCCTCTGGGCAGTCTAATCTGCTTTTGAAGAGTTCTAACTGGGAAGAAATTTTTCCCTAAATCATCCTCAACTTGCTTTTCTGCAACTTTCACTCAGGTCTCCTAGTTCTGCCTTCTGGGGTCAAACAAAACCATGTGAACTTCTCTTCCATATGACACGCCTTCTTTATAAAACAGGAAAAGTGACTAAGATCTAAGTCACTGACTACTGGTTGCCTCATAAGTAACCTAAAAAAGCAGTCCTGAGATGAATGTCCTGATGAAGTGAAGTCCACAGAATTAAGGGATCTTTCACCCCTCTCAAACTTTTCAAGACTGCTTCATTTGAAGATCTACTGTGTGGGCCCTACCTTCTCTTTGCCCATGCTCTTGTTGAACCAGGGCTATTCAAGGGCCAACCCTAGACTACTTTTAAGCTTTGTAATCTGGGTCCAAGCAATAGCTGGCACCATTTGGCTCTCAACTAATAGGTGCTTACTCAATGGAGGCTGAATTACAGCTGCTGGTTTCTGGAAATGTGTTGACATTGGCTGGGAAAGGGAGGAGAGATATAAAACATTGACTGAAGAGGAATAAATGTGCTTTAGGGAAGGTTTGACAGCAGTAAAGAAGGAACCATGAAATATGGAAAGATGGAAGACTTGGAAGAAAGGGAAGAAGAGGGATGGGATAAGCTAGGAACTGAACTTCTGGAGAGAGGGCTCTGGAGACAGAATGAAGAGGAAGGCTGGTCAGTAAGCCACAGTCCCATAATTTGGATTGAGTGAATAATTGTGGTTGAAGAGAAATTTTTGACCGTCTATGTTGATTTTCTTTCAGCTCCTCTACTATCTGCATGTAGTAACTTGGTAAGAAATGTGCTAAGAAAAAGTGGTTGTCAAAGGACAACAGTTTTAGAGATAAGATCAACTAATATCTGGTGAGATTGGGAGTGTTACCCAGAAAAGAGTCAGTGTCAATTAGAGAGGACAGACCTGGAAGTCTAGAAGACCTAAGACTGAGTCCAGTCTCTGACTGGGTATCCCTGGGCAAGTTACTTTAGTCAATTACAGTTTAAGGCAGTTCTCTAAGGAGAAGGGTGGTTGATAATCTGTATTAATACAGGAGGTTCCTTCACCTTTGAAATGGAAGGAATAGAAGAAACTCTCCCTAAAAATAAAAACAAAAACAAATTGCCAGAAAAGGCAGAGAGGACCCTTAAAATGAAATCCCCAAAGAAAGTAGAATTCCTACTAAAATGAAAGCTGATAATCTGCATGCTTTGGAGTTTCAATTTTTTTTTTTGGTTTATAATTAGCCTTGAGAAGAAATCAGAGACACAGAAGAATTTCATTAGAACAGAAAATAAGTCCAGAAAATGGTTCTGTTTCTAAAAATGGTTCATTTATAAGGGGGGAAAAAACCCCTTTGTGATGCCAGTGCAATGGTGAGGCAATGTGCTTAAGCATTTTTACCTTTAGTATTAAAACTGTACTTCCTCTGGAAATTTAAAGTACTGCCATTTGTATTAACCTGTAAATATTTCTGGAATATTCAAGAAACATTTCTGAAATTTCTGAGCAGGTTGTTGTTTAATGCTGTGAGAAATGAAACTGGGGCAAATCTCAGTTTTAGGTTTCTGGTAGTCATAGGCAAGTTACTGAACATTCCTCAAAAGTCACAGATGTGTGGCATACCTGAGTCTTTCCTAAAAGTCATGAACAAAGTGCTAGCACTGATAGAAATGGATTCTGTCCTGTATTTTCACTCTGATTTGACAACACATTTCATTATGAAAACAAAGCTTTTAAAAAGATAAATGCTACATTTACTTGGTTCTATTTATATTTTAATTTGCTCCAAGTATTTTTTTGACAATAATTTATATTTGGTGGTGCTTATAAATATAGCTGATACAATTAAATTATATTTGGAAGTGCATTTCTATTTTCAAAATTCCAAATAAAGTAATAACAGATTCTTGTCTGACTTTTTTTGGGGAAATTTAAGAAGAATCCATGTTGAATAAATTTAAGAACCTCTTTTTAAAAAATGCCAACTTATGCCAGGGATTACAAGATCAAATGTCAATACCAGATAATTCTTTGGGGCCATATGAAGCAATTAAATTAATCATTTTTTCTTTTATTAAAGATTTTATTTGCTTTACAATTTCCCCCCCAATCTTACTTCCCAGTTCCGTTCCCCCCCCCCCCACGGAAAGCAATCTGTCAGTCTTTACATTGTTTCCATGATATACACCGATCCAAATTGAGCGGGATGAGAGAGAAATCATATCCTTAAGGAAGAAACAAAAAGTATAAGAGATGGCAAGATCAGACAAAAAGATATCTTTTTTTTTCTAAATTAAAGGGAAAAGTCCTTGAACTTTGTTCAAACTCCACGGCTCTTTATCTAGATACAGATGGTATTTTTCATTGCAGACAGCCCAAAATTGTCCCTGTACGTTAATCATTTCTAAAGAAATTATTTATAAGTTTCTAATTTCTCTAAATCAATAGTGGCTCCTCCTAACAAGACTGAGTCAGTTGGGCAGTATTTCTGTCATTTCCTTTTTTAATAAAAATAGAAAACAGGATAATGAAAATTTAATTCTGCCAGGCCATTCACATTTGGAATACAGACCTACAAATTTCATTTTGCTCAGGGAACTTTTTCTTTTTTAAAATGTAATTAAATTTTATTATTTCAATTATCAAGAATTTTTTTCCTCCTTTCAAAATATTTCACTCTTGAAAAACAAAAACAAAACCTTATAACAGACAGACATAGATACATAAAATGTCTATGTTGAATGTGTCAAAAAACGTGCTTCATTTTGCACCACCTCTCTGACAGAGTGTTGCAGCTTTCTTTGCTATTGGTTTTTTAGAACCATGGTTGATCATGCATTGAAGATAAGACCACTATGATAACAATGTTCAAAGTGGATGCTATGTGTGAGGAAAGAAGTGAAGCAGGGAGGCATCAATTCTCCCAAGGTTTTCCAGTGGCATCATACAGAGTCCAAATAAAAGAACGAAGCCCATCAATTTCAAAGTTTCCAAATGATATTGTGTTCCTTGTAGTGAGACCCAGAAGACCACAAAACCTACTCTCCAAAATCTAGTTATTCAAGATAACAGCCTAACTATTCATAGTTGAAGAGCACATATCATCTAGGCAATTCAATGAGCAGGCAATGAGTTATAAACGCATCAAGAGAGGAGTGGGGCAGCAGGGATTGGTCAGGGTGAGTTCGCTGAAGGCACAGAAGCATCGTCTCTTAAGGTAGACTGCCACTTGTTTTCTAGTAGTCTTGCAGAATTGTCTGCATTTAACCGAGAGATTAAATTTTTTGCCCAGGGACACATAGCCATTCAGGGTCGGAGGAAGATCTTCCAAAAATAAGGAAGCTATTCCCTGAAAGATATCTGTGAAGTGAAAGATGTTCTGGGTACGCCTGTAAGGAAGTCAAAGCAGCAATTTCCAAAGGACCATTCCTACGTCATGACAGAGGATGCTAATAAAGATCACTTGACCATAAGCAGAAGTTTAAATGAAAATGCAATCTGTGGTTTTATCAGTGTAGGGAACTCCTAGAGTAGAAACTTCCTTTGTTTGAGAGAGATTAAGAACCTTCTGGATTAAAAGTGAAGTCCTAGGATAGACTTGCTGAAGTCAGGGACAGAATGTGGATACAAGTCTTTAGCAAACCCAGTCCCAACCCAGGATGCTGTGCCACCCCTACAGGAATGAATCAGTGAATAAATAAAGAAGCAGAGTATTTTAAAGAAAGTAAACTTAAGAATTATTTGGCCAAAGGGATATGAGTCAATAAGGTTAGGTCAAAGGGGAAGAGATCATCAGACAGGAAGTTGAATTAAATAGATTTCCTTCACTCTGATCTGACACCCATTGCATGTAAACAAGATTCATGACACCTGCTAGCAGGTACGGGAGCTACTGGGAATATGAGCATCATGACTACTATTCAGGGAGCACCCCCAATAGGAATATGATCCAGCATATCACAAGGAAGACACTAGAGTAGTCTTCAAGGAGTCTGAATTCCAAGAAGTTCACATTTGTCCCATATAATAAAGATCAAATGTAATTATTCTCAAAGAAAGGGATGTTTTCCAAAAAATGACAAGCACTTGAAAGGTCCAACTTGTTCTATATTTAACATGTTTAAATTCTAGACACCCTAGAATGAAAAGCCCTATTTATTTTTTTAGGGTTGTTTTTTTGCAAGACAAATGGGGTTATGTGGCTTGCCCAAGGCCACACAGCTAGGTAATTATTAAATGTCTGAGACCGGATTTGAACCCAGGTACTCCTGACTCCAAAGCTGGTGCTTTATCCACTACGCCACCTAGCTGCCCCGAAAAGCCCTATTTAAAGAAAAATTTCCTTAAATTTTGGGCTCATTCCAGTTTGTTTTTAGTTTAATGGAGATAGAGCAAAAGCCTTAAAGATACAATATTGTTCATATGTTAAAAAAAATTAAAATCAAAACATTCATGGCAACTGGATATCTAAGGAGACTACTGATTCAATACACGAATCAACATGAGACAATGCTTCTTAACTTTATTCTGTCTGAACAAAACATACATTTCCCAGAAATACTGAATACTATTTAAAAAGAACAATAAATTTCAAGTATCTAAATTTATAACAAATTCTCAAAGTAGAAAGAAATAAATCTATTAATCCAATATTTGCCAAATCTATAACACTGTGCTGGGTACTGTGAAAGATAAGGAAATTTCTTCTCTCACAAAGAATTTAGTTTAATTGAATGAGTTCCCATCAAGTACGAAGAATGTACTTAATTATTTATTTCTGCCAGATGAATAAATGGTCCAGTTAATCACCACTGTGTAGACCTGCCTTAAATTTCAACATTTAGGATGGATTCAATTGGAGAGATAAGTAAAGATGTCAGAGAAAGAGGAAGAAGTGCAGCCCAGTTCTCTCACTTGAAACCCCTCCAATAAAATAAGAGCAACCTGAGGAATGCACATGTAATAAAAGGAAAAACTAGTGTGAGATAACGAGAATCCAAAGATCAGTATAACCTCCTCAAGTAGGTTTAAAATTAAAATGACTTATGGCATAAAGATCTTAAAATTTTACCAGACTAAGTCCAGATCAGGAATTCAAGAACAAATAATGAATTACTTTTTCTAGGTCAGGTCGACATAGGAAGACAGCAAACAGATCTGAGGATGCCGAGAGAGAGCAGGATGGAGTTTTCTAGTTCATGAATTGAATGAAAGCTTGCCTAGAGCTGTGCACCAGGCCAGGAAGGGGCTCCAGATGTGACAAAGAGAGGTGCAGCTGCCAACAACCCCAGTTAAGACCAGCGTGAGGACCTATGCCAAAGGGGGGTTGACAACTGAGGAGCAAGCACAGGAGCAAGGGATCAGTCAGGTCCATGCCAATTCTGAAGGCTGCCTCCTGAGAACCAGGGCCAGGGATCCACACCACAGAGGAGCCGGTTTGACAGTGGCCGAGCCTGGCAGCAGACCCCTGGAACTTCAACCAGAGCAAGACAAGCAGAGAGTGACCAGGAAGTGAGGATCAGAAGGGATCCTGGGTCACACCAGTTTTGGGGTGCTAAAAGCTCATGGGTCCCCAACCTGAGATATCCTGAACATTTTGAAATCTTAAATATCCCAAGAAAGCAGCTGTCAAGAGGACACAAAATAAGACCAGGCTCAATTTGAGTATTCCCTTGTAGGTGAGACAAGTCTAGCCCTTACACAAAATTAGATGTTAGGAAAATGGAAAAAATAAACCAATGAAACAGACTCCCACCATAAAGCCTTATCTTGGTATTGGGCATTCACAAGAAACAAATGTAGAAAACTAGAATGACTGTAATGCATCTACAAGCAAAGGCTCAAAGAAAACACAATATGATCATAAATCCAACTAGAATTCCTGGAAACAACAAAGCAAAGAGTTTTTTTTAAAAAAAGAGATAAAAACTATTTTACAAGTAAAATAAGAGTGCTAGAGGAAACAAAGGCTTGGAAAAGAAATGAGGGCTGTGGGGAAAAGAATTGAAAAAAAGAACAAAAGTTTGGCACAAGAAATAGAAAACCTTTGAAAATTAAAATGGACCATGTGGAAGATAATGTTTTCATGAAACAATAAGAAATAATAAATGAGTCAAAAGCATGACAAAATAGGTGTTTAAGATATTGCCTAACAAAAATAACTGACTTGGAAAACAGATAAAGGAGAGATAATTTAAGAAATTAAGAATGACTTAAGAATGAATTTAAATCACTGAACTGCCAGAATACTATGACTAAAAAAAAAGTCTAGATAACATATTTCAAGAAATCATAGGATGATTATAATAATGATAAATAGCTAGCATTTATATAGTAACTAAGTGCTTTACAAATATTACCTCATTTGAACCTTGTAACAATTCTAGGAGATAGGTACTATTGCTATTCCCATTTTTACAGATGAGGAAGCTGAGGCAGAAGTTAAGTGACTTGCCCAAGGACATATGGTTAGTGAATGATTGAACCATATTTGAACTGGATCTTTCTAACTCTAATCCTAGCGTTCTATTTACTGCACCACCCCACTGATCCCAAAGAAAACTGCTCAGATTTCTCAGAACCAGAGAACAAAGTGAAAAAAAAAAGAAAGAATACCCTAGTCACCTCTTGAAAAGAATTTCAAGTGGCGGCTAGGTGGCATAGTGGATAAAAGCATCGGCCACTTAACCCCATTTGCCTTGCAAAAACCTAAAAAAACCAAAACAAAACTTAAAGAATTTCAAAATGAAAACTCCAGGAAACAATCATAGTCACGAAAGCAGAATTTCCATGACTGTAAGTAGTCAGTAAGAAACCCAGACAGGTTGAATTTGGCCCTTGGGCTATGGGGTTTGCAGGCCCTTGTCCTAGAAGGTAGTTCCTATTGAAAAGACTGGAGCTAAGCAGACATTTTGAAATGTAGACACAGGAGTCAGGAGAATCATAAGTTAAATATAGGTAAATCATAAGGGACTAAACAAGGACCAGATTTTTACAATCCTAATAGAGGAGATGATACAAAATTCTAATGAATTCAAGGGGAAAAATGAGCCACAGATAAATAAGGAGGCCCAGGAGCAGTTTTGCTATGTTCTGAAGATCTTAAGGGGGGGGGGGGGAGGACAAAAAATTGAGGAACTCCTCTCCTTCAATTTGAAAGCTTCAGTAGAAGAAGAAACAAACAAGAAGCAAGGCATGGGGAGAGTGGGCATCACGTGTGAACTGGTCAAGGAAGGGAAGGACACAGGTAAATGAATGAAGAGCTTGGTAACAATTTAAAAAAGTTTGGATTCAACCAGCACTTCTACTCTTTGGACTATCATAATAAGAAAGGGCAAGAAAACAGGAAAGAACCAAAGTAAAAGTTCAATTCACTTTTAATTGCATTAAAGACTAGAGACATTTGTTCTCTCAGAAATTAAAATCTTTCTTTAATCATAGCCATCATCTTAACTGAGGGTCAGGAGAAAATATTTTTGGACCCTATGAAGATCTGAAAATTCCATTAAAAACTACACAAATTCCATGATAAAAGATGAAAATTTCATATTTAAAATTTCTCTGTAATGTGGCCTTTTCTATTTTCTGGGCTTACATATATTTCTCTTTTCTGTTCACTACTAATCTAGCTCTACTAAGCTTATTTGCTATTCTTCCTCCAGATACTCCATCTCTTTTCTTCCAAACTCAGGTCAAATGTAACCTTTTGCAAGAGATCTGATTCTTCTCATCCACTAGTGACTTCTTCTCTGAGATATCTGCCATCCATATGTACCTTATTTGTAGGCTCTCTCTTCCATTAGAATTTGAATTTACTGAGGAAAAGGGCTTTCTTTTGGCCTTTATTTGTATCCCCAGGCTTACCATAGTTCCTTATAGCTACCCAACAGCTAAAAAACAAACAAACAAAACTTCCCAAAAATTTATTAAGAGAATGTACTACGTTAGGTATTATGATTAATATTGGATAGTCAAAGGCAAAAGTGAGTCTTCAACTTTGAGGGGCTTATATTCTAAGGGGGAGACAATATATCTGTATTATATATGTGAATTATATATGTTTCATATCTCTCACATCCATATAAGGAAGATAAGTTCTTACGACGCAATGCACTGGCACTGGTAGCAACCCAAGAAGTGGCATCTTAGGGGAGTCTTGGAGGAATAAGGAAACCGTTAATAGATATCGGCTGATTTGACTAAAAGTCAAAAGCATCACAGTTTCTATGTGATTCCCTAAAGGATCTATTCCATTGTGGGAAACGAATTATGGCATATGAACATATTGGAATATTACTGTCCCATTAAAAACCTAGGAAGAACTAACTACCTGATCTGATACAGAATCAAAGGAAGAGGACCAGGTAAACAGTGTATAAAACAACAGCACTGTAAAGGAAAATAACTGGGAAGACCAGAGAGAAATGGTCAACATCATCATCCAGTGATGACGGATCACGGTGCTGACGTCGTGACAGATTAGGGATGGACTAGAGGTACAGCATGATACATTCACTTTATAGATATGGTCAATACTTTGATTTGTTTTACTTGACAATACTTATTTGTTTCAAGGAAGAGCTTTCTTAGAGAACAGAAAATTATGACGAATCAGGAACAGTGATAGTGATATAGAAAAGTAAAGAAAGAAAAGAACATAAATAAATCACTGGAGTATATAGAAGGCAAAAAAGTTCACATGGGGACAAAGATGAGCAGCAGATGCTAAATATGGAAAATAAAATAACAAGCTGTACAAGCAAAGATCCACAGTTTCAAATACAATCATCTTTATTATCTGGTTGTTCTTTGCAAGAGAAAAATGTTCACATTTATTGATATTTGTTAAGTTCATAATAATAAAAAAGAAATTAAAGTAAAAAATTAGAAAAACAAATTTTGATAATTAAAGTGACTTGCCCAAAGCTATACAGACTATTAGTGTAATTGGAGTCATTGCACAAACTTCTAGACCATGAGCATAAGTAAATGTTACAAAAGTTAAATATAATTTTAAGTTAGTTTTCTAGCATTTAAATGCTACAGCATAGAGAAAATAATATGCAACAAATAACAGTTGTCAAAGACTCTCAATTTACTTACATTATCTTTACTGAACAGTAAAATCATTATATACTGTATTAATGTATCAAGAGAAAACTGGATTCAAATCCTGTCTTTAATGCAGACTACCCTTCTACTTCCAGCGAACACCAAATGGCGGACAACGGCTGGTGCTGCAGGAGGAGCAGTGGCTTTGGCAGCGGAGTTCAAGGCAGGGGCCGGGGCCGGGGCCGTGGTGGAGGCCGTGGGGCCCGGGGAGGATAGGCCAAAGACAAGGAGTGGGTTCCTGTCACTAAGCTGGGCCGCCTCGTCAAGGAAATGAAGATCAAGTCTTTGGAAGAGATTTCTCTTTTCTTCCTTCCTATCAAGGAGTCTGAGATCATAGATTTCTTCCTGGGATCTTCATTGAAAGATGAGGTTCTGAAGATCATGAGATCATGCCTGTTCAGAAACAAACTAGAGCTGGACAACGTACCAGGTTCAAGGCTTTTGTGGCTACTGGTGATTACAATGGCCATACTGGTCTGGGTGTCAAGTGTTCCAAGAAAGTGGCCACAGCAATTCGTGGTGCTATCATTCTGGCCGAGCTTTCCATCGTTCCTGTGAGACGTGGCTACTGGGGGAACAAAATTGGCAAACCTCACACAGTGCCCTGCAAGGTCACTGGGCAATGTGGATCAGTTCTGGTGCGCCTGATCCCCGCCCCTAGAGGTACTGGCATTGTTTCTGCTCCTGTGCCTAAGAAGCTCCTAATGATGGCTGGAATTGATGATGGCTACACTTCTGCAAGAGGCTGTACTGTAACTCTGGGCAACTTTGCTAAAGCTACCTTTTGATGCCATCTCTAAAACATACAGCTACCTAACCCCTGACTGTGTTCACGAAGTCTCCCTATCAGGAATTCACGGATCATCTTGTGAAGACTCACACTCGAGTGTCTGTTCAGAGGACCCAGGCAGCTGCTGTGGCAACCACATAGATTTGTTTTTTATAAACAAGGAATAAATTTAGCTATGCCTGCTAGATAAAAAAAAATACAGACTACCTAAATGGGAAGTCCAAAATATTCACAGTAGCTCTTTTTGTAGTAGCAAAGAACTGGAAATTGAGGGAATAACCCATTGATTGGGAAATGGTTGAACAAGTTATGGTATATGACTGTTATGGAATATTATTGTTCTATAAGAAATGGTCAGACTCTAGAGAAGCACAGAATGAATTACAGGAACTGATGCTGAGCAAAGGGAGCAGAACCAGGAGCACATTATATACATTAACAACAACCTTGTGAGCTGATTAACCTTGAGTTACCCTCAGAAGTTTAGAGAGCTAGAGCAACCCTATTAGGCCAGCTATGGACAATGCTATCCCCTTCAGAGGAAGAAAACAAAATAAAGCAAAACAAATCCTTCAGAATCTGATGAACACTACATTCACTTTCTTATAAAGTTCTCTTATATATTTCTTTCCCTTAATCCTAATTCCTCATACTGAAAATGACTAATTTGTAAACATGTTTAACACAAATGTCTATGTACAATATTCACCTGTTTACCACTGAGGAGAGGGGATGGGAGGGAAGGGCAGAAGGAAACTATGCAACTTAAAAATATTGATATGCATATAGATGAATGTCAAAAAACTTTCATAACATTCCCTGGAAAAATAAAATATCAATTAAAAATTTCAAAAAAGATCAATAAAAAAATACTGCTATGTGACTCCAAAAAAATCATTTTACCTTTATGAGTCTCTAATTCTCATGGGGCTGTTTTACCAAAAACTTGAAAGGAAAAAAAAAGCAAATGCTTTCATCAAAATATTTGGTCACTTTAAATAAAGACATGCTAAATAGGAAACAAAATATTTCTATAGAGACCACTCTCTACTAGGCACTTCACAAATATTATTTCAATGGATCCTGACAACAGTCATTATTAATATCTTTACTTTAAAAGATGAGGTAATGGAGGGAGACACAGGGTAAATGACTTGCCAAGGGTCACAGAGGTACCAAATTTCAGAGGTCCTAATTTTCTTGAATTACTTTCTTATCAATGTTGGCCGTTTTTCTACTGTCCATTTTTCCTCTTAAATGGAAATAGTTATCTTACTGTGGGCTTTTTTCTTGTTCTATTTTTTTTTTTTTTTGCTTTGTATTTACTTCAGGGCTTCTTCCAAATTTTTTTTTACATTTTTCATCTTTCTAGGTATTAATGACATTCTATTATTCCAATATATTAATGTACCACAATTTGTTCACTCACTGTCTTATTAATGTGGTATGGGGGGGGGCAATTACAAATAAGATTGCTATAAAAAATTTGACCAGATAAAATTTATTTTTTTTGACTGATAACATTTTCAGGACATATTTCTAATAATGAAATTGCTGACTTATAGGGAATGATTATTTTTGCAATCTTTACTACATATTGCCAGAGGTAACTATATATTTTGATTTTTGCTAGTAATGCACAAGTCTACATGCTTCTTTACAACTTCTTAAGATTTGAACAATCCAAGAATAATCTGAGATTGTGTGGATATAAATATACAACTAAACATACATGTGTATAAATGAATGTAAATAGAAATATATATATATATATATATATATATATATATGTATATATATATATATATATGTTCACAAACAAAACCTAGGTTGTCTCTAAAAAAAGAATGACAATTAGAAAACTTGGCATCTAGGACAATGCCTTGAGTATAATGATTATTTAGTCAATATTTGATGAATTGAAATGAAATTAATGAACCAAGGTCAAATTTACATATTATTGATGTAATACTCTTTTATTACATAAAAACTTTTATCTTGATTACAATTATTATAAAATACAAGTAAAACATATTTTAAGTACAAGATAAGTAAAATGCACACATGATTGTTAAAACATTTGTTTACTGAGTCATTGATCTTTATGTCATTTGATACATCAATATCTTATATTATTAATGGTCATTAATCCTTATATCATTTGATATCTCAACAACCTTATGTCCATTTTCTTAATGTTACATCTTCTAAATTGTTACCAACATCATAGTTAACAGTCAACCTCAGAAATGTAGACTGATGTACAAATTAATGATTCTTGGCATCTCCCCTCATATAAAAATAAAGAATACTTCATAATTTTATAATAATTATTTAGACTCCTTGGTTTAAAAGGCTTTTCAGCATATATACTGCCCTGTTCATTGTTTACTGAGACAGTAATCCACTTTCCTTATCTATGATACTATTTATGTACATTGATAATAATAGTTATAATAATTTTCCTTATTTATGTAAGTCATTAATGAATCTGAAGGCAGGAGACCTCAATTCAAGAAAAAAATTAAATAATGTTTCCTTTAGTGAATGTGCTCTTTGCTTTCCTTTGCTATAGTAATCAGTCTCTATGACAGAGGTGACTACTCTTCAAGCAGGTACTAGTTGTCACAATAAACAAATCCATAGGTGGTATGCATATTGACGGAGTTTGTAGATTATCTTTTTTCCTTTTATTTGACACCTATGTAGTCTATCAAACACTGTTTTAGAGGTTGGTAGAATGATGAATATGCTAGTGTTTATTTAAAAAAAAATTTTAGGTTTTTGCAAGGCAATGGGGTTATTAAGTGGTTTGCCCAAGGTCACATAGCTAGGTAATTATTAAGTGACTGAGATTGGATTTGAACTCTGGTACCCCTGACTCCAGGGTCGGTGCTCTATCCACTGTGCCACTTAGTCACTCCTCATTTTTAATTTTAAAGCTTAATTTTGACAATGTCCGATAAAGAAATTTCTCCTAATAATGCCACTGAAATAAATGTTATTATTCTGAGATTGTCAATAGTGATACAATTTACTAACTAGTAGCTTACTCATGAATATTAGCTGTAATTTTCATGTAACTATTTGTGTTTCTCCTAGATAAAAAAAAAGTAAAACCAGCTTCTAGCCTTTCCAGATCATATTCTTGGAATTCTCAGAATGATAATAACAGTTCTACATTTTAATCTTTCTGTTCACATTATACGATGGTAGTCGTAAGTTCATGACTATATTAGAGCAAATTAGTTTAAATTTGCAATTATTCTCTTAATAAAAAGAGAAGTGATTGATTTCGACTGCTTATAAAAAAGTGAAAATCAATAATAAACACCATACAATAGCTTTGAGTGTGATAAAAATGGGTAATAAAATGCTCTTGGTTAAAGAGGATATGTTGTGACTAGGTCAGCTCAAGGTCTCAGGTAAACATCTTATTTGTATCCGGAAGCCTAGTTTCCTGAATGCCTTATAATCTCAGTAGGGTCCTCCTGCTCCAGTCTAAACATCAGGCCACTGCACCCTATCGATCTTCTTTAAATCTTCAGAATAATAAATTTCAAGACAACACAGCAGAAGCTGACTAAAGCCCTTTAATTACATCACCGCTGAAAGGAAATCATTGATCAATGGCATTATGGGAAAATAAACTGCCCCCCAAACCAGATCAAAGTCAATAAAATAGCTGACTAGCTGCCCCATTGGGGACCTTCTCTAGATTAGTGCTCATGGACAAGTGAAAGAGGCTATCCTAACACATGCTGCTTACTCTCTTTTTGAAGTGCTCCCTGGCAGGTGTCAGGCTCTGAGCATGGGTTTTGATTACTCTAATTAAATATAATATTATCAACAGATCTTCATATTGATCCTTAAAACCCCCTTCTAAATGGAAAATTAAAAGCCTCGAGAGAGGGGCTCACAGGGCGACTGGCGAGTTTTAATGAGTTTTATCCTTATATCAATTTTCTTAATATTACATCTTTTAAACTGTTACCAATATCAAAGTAACAATCACCCTTGGAAATGTGTACCAAGGCACAAAAAAAATGATTCTTGGCATTTTCCCTCATGTGAAAATAAATACTTTTATAATAACTATTTAAACTCCTTAGCTTGACAAGACTTTTCTGGATACAATCTACCTGCTCATTATTTATTGAAATAGTAACCACTTTCCTTATTAGCAATACTAGTTGAATATAAAAATAGTACTAGTAATAACAAAAATTGTTACTTATACAATGCTTTTTAAAGTTCATAAAGTTCTTTCCTCAAAAGCTCTCTCTGTCCCAATCAGTCTTTTAGTCTGTCTCTTTCACACACACATAGATACACACAACAAAAGAACACAAAAAAAGTAATATTTCCCCCAGTAATGAATTTAGAAAATTGTGTGTATTTAAGAAAACCAGTAATGTCCTATCAAATTATGAAGATTAACTTTAGTTTCAGGATTATCAGAGGATCACAGACAGGGTTAGGAAGGACTTTAAAAGAGAAATTAAACATTCTGATTAATCAATATCTTCCTCCCCAACTCCCTTCCCTACTCTTTTTGATTGCTCCTCTCTTGCTTAAAGGTAAGTTTGCACCCAATGTTGGAACCATAAAAACTGGCTACTTTTAAGTGATACTCTTTAACATTAGTAGAACTGCATCTGTGCACAAATCCATTTGCCAGTTGCTTTATGTACAAGTTTTCCTTTGGAAGGAATATTCCTGAACTGTACATATTCAAAAAACTGAGCCCAATGCTCCCCCACCCCCCAAAAAGGGGGGTTAAAAGAGATTCTTCAGAATTATAGAGCTAGAAAACAAAGGGGAAGGCTTTCTGGCCCAACACCCTGTCTGTGGGTATCACTCTATCTGGCCGACAGCACTCTAAGATGCCCTCCCAGCCATGCCTTCTCCCACTCTCCACCTCTTCTTCTTGCTCCCCTATTCCCTCAAGTGGTTCTCATTGCTAAAGCCCAAATGGCATCAACCTGTTGTCAAGGCTGCCTATGAAAAGGGGCCTGCTGGCTCATTTACCCAGGGATTAGAGCCCTAAAACTGCTTCAATCTGCTACTTTGTTTCCATGTAAAAGCCTGACTCTTGACAGTGGACCCCCCCCCCCCCCCAGTAAATCAGAAAATCTCTTTCAAGGAAAGAAAAATTCAATCTACGAGATCATTTAAATTAGAGCTTGGGTGCCAAGTATAAGATTTTGCACACTTGTACAGACCCGTGGAAAACATATATGGGAAACCTGCAAATGTTTAAAAAAACCAAAACACTATTATATTTTTCTTTCTCATTTAATCTTAAAAACTCATCCATTCTTAAAATGAACATCATTGCACTGGTAGCTTTAAGGGTATTCTAAAGATTGCTTAAAATGATTGACAAAAAAATTCATATACAAATATAATAACTCACATATTTTACTGGAGCATATAAACAAATATTTAATTAAGATATGAAAAATTTGAAATCTTGAGAAACATACATCGTACCTGTTTTAGAGCTGTAAAATCAGCAAAATTAGGAAAATCACCCACAGGTTCCAATTTAATTTTGTACACAAAGCCACTTTATCTCTATTTTTAGTTTACTAAATAATTATGTAGTGCCTAGGACAAGATCTGCTGTAATATCTTACTTCTAAGACTGTCAATCTATGTGGCAAATATTTGACAATATCTTACCTGTCAAACTCAAACTTGGTATTTATACAAGGCCATAATCCTAGTAACTTTTCTTTGAAAGTTCTTTAGTCCAATAGGCAAAAAAGGCCCAAGGTAATTATTTGTATGTTTACCAACATGGTATGTCTTAAGTATCTAGTTTAAGTGGAAGAGCGATGAATAAATCATTACAATTTAACTAGTCTAGATTTAGCCTTACTGAAGAAATATTCAAGAAATATCACATCACAAGCAATTTCAATTATATCATCATTACAAATTACATTTCTTTCACATACCCAAAATTAGGTCGGATTTTATATGTGAAGTAGAGAATTTCAATTTTAAAGTAATCTCAGTTTTTCCATTATTGCTTTTTCAGTGCCTGATAAAGACAAATATACTAGACAAGTTATTATTTCATAAAATGCCACTGATGTTTATTTCTAACAATCCTAAGAGGAGGATAAAGCACAAGTAAAAATTGTGGTCCTGATATAAAGCAAAATTATGAAGTGATTTCTAGTTTCCTGCAGCTTTTTGGGACTAGATAACTTAGAAAAGGAAAAGAAATATTGTTCTCCTTTCTTACTTAGTAGTGGGATTCATCTCCCTTGTCCCTCTTGATGCCAACACCCCAGATTTGCTGGAATGAAAAGTGATGCCAGCAATGTACATGTCAGTGCCAAAGGTTTAAGGAAAAATGAATGTGTTCTAAGTTAGTATCTGGATGATATTCAAATTCAAAATACTTCCCATGAGGACAGGACATTCAAGGTCCCATTTCAATCACAATTTTATTATGGTGACAAATATGAAATTCTGACTGCCAATAAAATTTGATGCATTTTTGTGCAAAATTCATGGCCCTAAAAGATATGCTGGGAGCTGTCACCTCCAAGGATCATCAAAGATTTGCTTTTAAAGAAAGAAATGAATCTAGAGTATAAATTAGCATTGTAGTATTTATAGACTTTTCCCTAGAATAATTAAATGCTATCTCAGTTGCCATTTATCCACAGAAATTAAAACTGAATTTTTACAAGTTCCTTAATTATGTTACAAAATGAACTTTGTATAATTTTCATTCTGAACTACTTTGAATGATACAATATCAAAAATGATTAAACAAAACTCTCCATCCAGTTAGATACATATCACCAAAGTATGATTTTTCACATCAATTTCCGAAGAGTTACATATTATTATTAGAAACTGATTACCATGGTCTATTGATATGTGGATTGTATTTGTAAAAGTTTAATACCTGATTTCCCCTTAATTTAAAGAAAATGTATATAGAAAAAATTTGAGTAGTAATTATGAAAAGGAATAATTTTCTATTTGCCTGTAATTTAATGTCACATTTCCCCTAGATGCCTTCAGAGCAAATATACTATAGATTAATTCTTCTGTCTTTATCAGAGTAAATAATTTGGCAATGCTTTACTTAAAAAAAAATGAAGATGCAGTGAGAGTAGTGTTTCATTCATACTAGGCCGGAGACCTCTTGGCTCCCCTCTTTACCCCCCCCACCATCTCCCACAGCATCACCAAAAACCAGTTGCTGCCTGGGTTGTCACTAAAAAAAGGAAATGAGACATTAAATGTGAAGCTTCAACAAACTATCATTACACGCTTTTCCAGTCCATTAAAGAAAGTAATTTAATCAGTTTGTATATTCTCGGGAAAATCTCATTCAGAGAAATTTTATTGCCAGCTATCTAAATAGTAAATACTTATTATCCTCTCAAAATGAGTTTTTGCTTGCCAACGGCAAACCCATTGCTGTTATTGTAGAGCTCTGTTAGGGAAACAAGAAGTTAAAAAGGTTATAAAGATACCATTAACGTCATGGGACTGTCTTGTCAGGACTCAAAAGTGCTTAGTAATTGAGGGTTTTATTCAAAGTGTATTAGCACACATATAAACGGCGCAGTTAATATGATGCTCTAGGCTTGATTTACTTGCAGCCCAGCATAATCACCTCCCAACAGCTGAATACTGTAAATTTATCTGCTGGAGAGCACAGCTCATTTTATCTTCTGTTTCTAGCTTGAGTCTTTGAAGAAAATGTCAATAACATACAGCTTCAAGGCATGAAACAGATCTAGCCAATGAGAAGAGCAGCAAAGGGGACAAATGATAACGAATTGGTTCAGGCAGGTGTCTTTGACAAAAATATAAGGCCTAGCAAAGGTCGAATGTTCATGGCTTAGCTCAGAGTCTTCACTTTTAAAATGAGATGGCTACAGAACACTATAAATTAGTTAATATAAAAATCTGAGTAAACATGCATAGAGATGAGACAAGAAGAATAGACTCATTTTAACTTCTGTCACACTGACTTCTGAATCTTAAAAAGAGAACATGGTAATTTTCTGGTGATTTGTAGAAATAAACATAAAGGATTCTCTGCTATGAATTATATTCTTTGGCAGAGAGTAGTAGAATATGTATATATGTATATGTGTGTATGTATACACACATACATATATATATATATGCACAACTTTATATACTTACAAATAAATTCAAGAAAGAAATGTGTCTATTTCTTGATTTAAGAAATGAATAATCATCTAGCACTACCCCAAAACTAGTTATTGAATAAGCAGCAACTCACTGTCATTACCTCTAACAATTATAAAAAATAATTGATCTATAGAAATTCCTATTAGATAGTCAGACAAACCATAAACTGTAATACTACGTATAACAAACATTTTGAGATGCATTATGACTCATGTTTAGATTAATACTAAATGTTTGGTCTTATTAGCCTACAAAAGTAGTTGAACCTACTACTCTAAAACACAAGTGTCTGCATTTTTTTTCCACAAATAAAATAAGTTATATTCACCAAAAAATTTGCTGCAAAAAAATTCAATATGAAAATGACACAAAGGTAGACTTGTTATAATCCAGTTTTCCCCAATGTACTTTATTTATTCAAACAGAAAAGAGGAAGAAGAGTTGGCATAAAAGTATCTGGTAGTCACAATCTGATTTTGGAAGATTCAGGTAATAATCTAGGGACTGGGTTAAATTCACTACCTTTAAAACATTTCCCAGAGTGTCTCTATAAGGATGATTGATCATTTCTGGATCTTCAGGATTCACAAGCAGTGTGAAGGGGGAGAGACCCAATTAACCAAAACTCAATCCCAGGTTCCTAGGTTCTTTGGACAGCTCCTGTACTCCTTGGCAGAGACCAAGACCAACAAGTTGGAACTCTAGAATTTCCAAATCTGGTAGATGTTCTCTTTTTGAACTCTATGAATTTCCTAGCTTCTCTGCTATCATGAAACTAGTTACAACAGCCTAAATTAAACATGTCCTCAGGATGGATTTGGCTACACAGATCTCATCACCGTGAAGAAGCTCACAGCTATAAGAATCATATGAGGTAATTGTAGTGTTAAATACAGTGGCAAGCACACTGTTAAAAAAATATTTATTCTCTTTATTCTCTTTTCTTCCATCTCTCCCACAATCACACATTTTCTGTATGTATATTTTAAGTAGTTATAAGCTTCAACCTATTGCAGCAATGTAGATATAAACATCATGATGACACAAACACAAGGGGGACTATATTAGAAAAAAGGAAAAAGTGTGTAAACAGACTAGTATAACCAACTTATCAATCAATTTTAGTTACATGTATAAAACATGGAAGCAGTGTTGTCAAACTTGAATAGAAACTCTGGAAATGAGAGCCACTAAATTGTACATAATGATCTTTGCCAGGATCATGCTGACTTAAAAAAAAATCACACATTAACATTTTCTATATTCTATTCCATTTTTGTACATTTTAATCTGGTTCCCTGGCATACACAGGCATCATTTTTGACATCTCCTTCTCTAAATTACAAAATAATGCAAAATCCAATCACATCAAGTATAAAAAAACTTACACTGGGATACAAAACAATTATACAAGAATTGTAGCTATATAGTTAATGTGAAAAAAAAAAGTGGGGGTTTTGGTGGACTCCAATTCCAAAAGGATAAAGTGTATGACATAGCAACAAAAAAGTCAATAACATTTTAGAATTTTTTTTGTCCTTTATTCTTTGGTTTATTTATTTTATATTATTATAATAATCTTGTTGTGAGAGTAAACATAACCCCCCCCCCAAAAAAAAGATAGCGAAAACTCAAGAATAGTGAGAGAGGAAAAAAGTGTACTTCAGTCTGTCTTCAGATTCCAACGATTCTGTCGCTAGGATGAGTTGCCTTCTTTATCAGAGGTCCACCAGAGAAGTTGCTTCAAAATTTTTCCCACAGTTTCTATTACTAGCTGTGTTTACCTCCACTCTCTTTCCTCCCCACTCTCATTTATTCCATTCTCTTTTTCCTTTCACCCTGTCCCTGTTCAGGAGTGTGTTGTTTCTGAGTACCCTCTCCCATGATGTTTCCTCCCTTCTATCACCTACTCCCCCCTTTCCTCACCCCCAGTCCCCTTATCTCATCCCTTTCCTCTCATTTTTCTCTAAGGTAAGACAGATTTTTATACCCTATTAAGTATGTTACTTCTTCACTGAGTCATTTCTGATGAGAATGAAGGTTCACTCATTCCCACTCGCCTTCCCCAGTTCTACTCCATTGTAAAGCCTTTTCTTGACTTTTATGTGAAATCTTAGCCCCTTGTTCCTCTCCTTTCTCTTCCTCCCAGGACTTTTCTTTACAACCCACTGACTCCAACTTATATTATACCATTATATTCCTGTGCCTTGTCTCTATATGTTCCTTCCAACTGTTCTAATAAAGAGAAGGTTCATAGGAGTATTATCAGTATCTTTTTCCCCATGCAGGAATACAAACAGTTCAACATCATTAAGTTCCACATATTTAGTCCTTTTCGTCCACCCCCTCTATGGTTCACCTGAGTCCTGTACTTGGAGATCAAACTATCTGTTCAGCTCTGGTTGCTTCAATAAGGAAAGTTGAAAGTCCCCTATTTCATTGAAAGTCCACCTTTTCCCTGAAATAGGATGTTCAGTTTTGCTGGATAGTTGATTCTTGGTTGTAAGCCAAGATCTTTTGCCTTCTGGAATATCTTATTTCAAGCTCAACAAGCCCTTAATGTAGATGCTACCAGACCCTGTGTAATCCTGACTACAGAGCCATGGTAGTTGAATCTGGCAGCTTTTAGTATTTTCTCTCTGACTTGGGAGTTTTGGAGTTTAGCTATAATATTCCTGGGAGTTTTTCTTTTTTGGGATCTCTTTCAGGAGGTGATCAGTGAATTCCATCAATTTCTGTTTTACATTTTGCTTCTAGGATCTCAGGGCAATTTTGCAGGGTATTATTCCTTGAACAATGAAGTCTAGGCTCTTTTCCTGGTCATGACTTTCAGGTACCCCAATAATTTTTAAATTATCTCTTCTGGATCTGTTTTCAAAGTCAGTTGTTTTTCCAACGAGATATTTCACAATTTCTTCTAGGTTCTTTTTATAGTTTTAATTTCTTCCAGATTTCTTGCAAAGGCATTGATTTTCTTTAGTTTCATTCTACATTTGAATGAGTTATTTTCTTCAGAGAACTTTTTTTATCTCCTTTTCCAGCTGCCCAATTCTTCTTTTTAAGGCATTCCTCTCATTTGCCTTTTGTATTGCTTTTTTCCATTTGGCCTAAACTGGTTAACATATTATTTTCTTCAGTTATTTTTTGTATTTCTTTCACCAAATTTTTGATTTAGTTTTCATAATTTATCGCATCACTCTCATTTCTCCTCCCAATTTTTCCTTTTTAATTTCTTTTCAAAGTCTTTTTTTGAGCTCATCCATGGCCTGAGCCCATATTCTATTTCTCTTGGAGGTTTTGGATACAGAAGCTTCGACTTTGATATCTTTTGAGTATGTAGTTCGATCCTCCATGGGACCAAAGTAATTTTCTATGGTCAGATTCTTCTTTTTTCTGCTGTTTACTCATATCCTCAGTCTATGACTGATTTATCACACTTTCAAGGCTTTGGGGGTTTTGTGGGATACCCCACTGGGACCTTAAAGCCTACAAGGTCTTAAGAGAGGCCCTGAGTGCTCTCTTGCCTGTGCTCTCAAATGTGGACAACCACAGGCCCTCCCCCCTGCCCTGGAACTGTGAGGAGAGGCCCTGCTCGGCTATGGTAGTATAGGAGCCCTGGATCTGAATGTGGGTAAACAGAAGAGTCCCACCCCAGGGAGAAGAGCAGAGAGACCTCTGCAGTCTCCCCGACCCCCTTACCATCTGTGGGCTGGGAGGTCTGGGTGGCTTCCCTGATTCCCACTGCAAGTTCTCACCGCAGGGCTGTTCTGAGGCTGGTGCTCTGTTCCATGCTCACTCTGATATGGCAGAGTTCTCTTCTGGGTGTCCCTGGTGATCCCTGCACCAAGAGGTATGGAAGTCACCCCCTTTACCATGGACCCAGGTGCCCCCAGGCCCCGTGTGGGACTATTCCTGGAAAGATGGAGTTGGTTTGCTCCAGCCTGGCAGTGCTAGGATGTGGACCAGTGAAACAGAACTTTCCTGTGAATCTTCTAAGTTGTCTTGGACTGGGAAATTGTATCACTCAGTATTTCTGTTTGATCTGACCCTCTAAATATTGGCTAGAATCATAATTTAATGGTTTTTGGAGTTTTGGGGGGAACAAGTTTCTGGGAATTCATGTCTTCATGCTGCCGTCTTGGCCCTGTCCATTTTAGAATATATTAACAGAAGCATAGTCCATATGTGCTCTGCAAGGCTGACCAGATATAAAATATTGCTCTATTGTGGACAAAAATTTTTAGGAAGGACACTGAGAAGTTGGTTAAAAAAAATTTAGTAAGGATAATGATCTATAAAACAGGATTAGTTGAAGAAATAGGAATATTTAGTCTGTGGTAGATAAACTTATGGTCAATAAAAGTCAATAAACATTGATTAAGTCCTTATTAAGTACTAGGTCCTACACTAAGCACTGGAGACATGAATATGAACTTATGGGAGACATGCCAGCTGTCTTCAAATATTTGATCAGTGAATGCAAGATCAAGCCCAAGAACTGGAAGCCACTGAGAGACAGATTTCAGGTTCAATAACAAGAAAAGTTTCCTAAGAATAAGAGCTGTCAAAGTTGAATGGCCTGTCTCATACAGTAATGAGTTCCCTATCAGTTGAGGCATCCAAGGAAAGATGAGCTGACTACCTGTCAGGGATATTGTAAAGGGAGTGTCTGCTGAAGAACTGTTTGCATAATACTTTTAAATTGGCAATTACTGCTGAATACTTCCATGATCATTTTTACTGCAGAAAACTTCTAATCATGAATAAAAGAAACTATAGAGTTGGTTCCTCTAAAGACTATCCCCTTGAAGTGCTTATGAGTCATTAGTATGGTGCTCCACTTAAGTCATAAAAGCAGTCAGAAATAGCATGACCAAAATCCAGACTCATTTTAAAAGGAGATTGATATTTTGCATGTCACCACCACCCAGTGATTGTATGTGTTGGCCCAGCCACCTGCACTTAAATCTCCTTGGCAAAAGGACCTGTCCACCTTACAGCTTACAAGGGGAGTTGGTAAAGAGGAGATGACATTCTGGGATTTTTTGAACACTGATTATGACATATCTTAATGAGAACAGGAATAAAAGCTTATGAAGAAGGGGTGGCTAAGTGGCATAGTGGATAGAGCACCAGCCCTGGAGTCAGGAGTACTTGAGTTCAAATTTGGCCTCAGACACTTCATAATCTCCTAGCTGTGTGACCTTGGGCAAGCCACTTAACCCTATTTGCCTTGTAAAAAAAAAAACCCTAAATAAAAAGCTCATGAAGAAAGCAAAAACTCATAGCAAACAAGTAGCAAATTATTTTATGACTTCTTTTATCGGTAGTTACACTTCAATTCAACTTCCATAACTTATAGAACTAGACTCTATAAAAGAGATAGCGGCCAATTAAAACAAGCTATGATGGCATGCTGAAAGTCAATGTGGACCACAGGGAGTCAGCTTTAGAGGCTGGAGTATCTGGTTCCAAACTCTGTCTCTGAGATATGCTATTGGTGTGAACAGACACAAATTCAACAAACTTTGCAGAGGCCCCAGAAACAATCATGTACAGAGCAGTTGCTGATCTGCATTGGTACAATAAATTTCTGCACTTGGTAGAAATTACACCAATGAAATTATAGATGTAGCCCCAATCAAAAACAAATGATTGGAGGAGTCTAGCTAATTTTTAGGTGTCTGTCTCTTAAATATTGAAGTTTGCTTTCAGGATCATGGTAATAACCGATTTTGGGGACGTAGAAAAGATTCAAAAACCTTTGGCAAAGACTTAATTCCACAACCAAACAAGTAATTACAAATACTTGATGAGTGTGGTTCATTGCAACTATTACAATCTGATTAATGAAATAAGGTCTCACAGAAATGCAAATTAAAGCATCTCTGAGGTGCAACCTCACAACCTCTCAGACTAGCCAATATGACCAGAAAGGATAATGATCAATGTTGGAAGAAATGTAGGAAATCTGGGACACTATTACACTGCTGGTGAAGCTGTGAACTCATCCAGCCTTTCTGGAGAACAATTTGGAATTACTCCCAAAGGGCAACAAAAATGTGCATACCCTTTGATCCAGAAATATCACTACTGGATTTATACCCTGAAGAGATCATGAAAAAAGGGTAAAAACATCATGTACAAAAATATTCATAGCAGTTCTGTTTATGGTGGCAAAGAATTGGAAATTGAGGGGATGTCTGTAAGTTGAGGAATGGTTTAATAAACTGTGGTATATGTATGTGCTGGAACACTATTGTTCTATTAGAAACCAGAAGGGATGAGCAGAATCAGAAAAACATTGCATACCCTAACAGCAACATGGGGGCGATGGGCAACCTTAATGGACTTGGCTCATCTCATCAGTGCAACAAGCAGGAACAATTTTGGGTTTTCTTTGATGGAGAATACCATCTGTATCCAGAGAAAGAATTGTGGAGTTTGAACAAAGACAAAAGACTATTACCTTTAATTTTTACAAAAGTTATCTTATTATATAATTTTGCCATCTCTTATACTTTATTTTTCTTCCTTAAGGATATGATTTCTCTCTCATCACATTCAACTTGGATCAATGTATACCATGGGAACAAGGTAAAGACTAACAGAATGGCTTCTGTGGAGCGTGGGGAGAGGGAAGCGAGATTGGGGGAAAATTGTAAAATTCAAAATTAAATAATTTAAAGAAAAAGAAACAATGTGCAGATAACTATATGCATACAGTTCATACATTGACACACAGTAAATAAGAGATGATCTTAGGAGATGCACAAGTATTAACGAAGATCAAGAAAGGCTGGAGATGAAGGAAGTCAGAGAAGCCAAGAGGTAGAAAGGAGGAGGAAGAAAATTCCAGGCAGCAGGGGACAGACAACAATGTCCAGATTCTGAAGATGAACTGTCTTGTTCAAGAAACGATGAGGCTAGGGGAGGCTAGGTGACGTAGTAGGGGTGGCTAGGTGGTGTAGTGGATAAAGCACCGACCTTGGAGTCAGGAGTATCTGGGTTCAAATCTGGTCTCAGACACTTAATAATTACCTAGCTGTGTGGCCTTGGGCAAGCCACTTAACCCCATTTGCCTTGCAAAAACCTAAAAAAAAAGGTTGGAAAAAAAGAAACAATGAGGCTAATGCAACTGGTTACAGAGCATGAGGAAAGGAACAAAACATAAGATTGGATAAACAGAAAAGCACCAGGTCATGAAGGGCTTTAAAAGCAAGAGATTTTTATATCTGATACTAGTGATAATGAGAGTAATTGGTGTTTTATTGAATAAGGGAGTGACAAGGTCAAATGTGTTTAAGAAAGATTAATTTGGTAACTGAATGGAGGATGGATGAGAGTGGACAGAGACTTGGGGCAGGCAGACCTACTAGGAGGCTACTGTAATGTCAAGATAGGAGGTGATGAGGGTCTGCACCAGGGTCATGTCAGTGGAAAGAAGGGAGTGCATACCAAAGATGTTATGCAGATAGATTCAACAAGATGTAGGAAGTGACTGGATAGGAGAAATGAGTCAAGGGTAATACCTACAATGGAAGAATGAGTGTCTATAGGGAGAATGGTGATGCTCTCAACACTAAGGAGAAAAGGGAAAGGAATATACAATAGTTAAATACCTAGAATCTTAACAGGAAAGCCAGGAGAAGATTTGGGAAGAAAGTAAATGAGTTCAGCTTTGTCTTAATTTTTCTTTTCACTTTTTGTGATAGTATTCAGGGCTAATCAGGCTCAGTGTCTTTTCATTCTTTTTCTCAAAGAAAGAATACAAAAAGTTAAGGCCATGGTTTCTTTGTAGCTGAACAGCCTTTTGTTTTTCCTTGTTCCTTTTTCCTGAATAGAATCTTCCTCTGTATTTCTGGTGGATTAACTGAGTACCCAGCAATATTTTGATTTAATTTCTAGCATCATTTAGTTCTTCACAGAATTCCTCTGCTTTTCTATTCTCTGAAACAGATGGTCATAAAGTAGTTGTAATAATTTCCATGATAGACTTTTTTCAAATAGTCATTATGAATATGACACCACTGGATGAAGATATGTTCCATGAAATGATATTTGTTGTTGCCTTTATGGATGATTAAAAACAAGGCAACTGGACAAGGAGATTATAGAGTAGCAACAGTTAAGACAATGTTTATACATGGTTTGCAAACTGTTAAATGCTTACTATCATTTCCCTTCATTTTTGTCACCCTATAATGGTCACTGCAGATGATCAAAGGGGCCCACAGGACTATAGTCCACTTATTTTTTCTTCCTTAAGGCTTTGCCATGGTTAAATAATTCATTGCCAAGAAGCCAGCCTAGTACTTAGATTGGTCCATGGAAAGCAGACATAGTTGGTTACTATGACTGCCTAGATGTTATCTATCTTAAGAAATTGATGTTTTATAACATGACTATTTCAGGAATACATTTTACATCATTTTTTTTTTAAGTTTTTTTTTTTTTTTTTTTTTGCAAGGCAATGGGGTTAAGTGGCTTGCCCAAGGCCACACAGCTAGGTAATTATTAAGTGTCTGAGGCCCGATTTGAAGTCTGGTATTCTTGACTCCAGGGCTGGTGCTCTATCCACTGCACCACCTAGCTGCCCCACATGATTTCCTATGTATAACTGATATATTGTTTGCTGCCTCAATGGGTGGAAGAAGGGAAGAGGGAGAGACTTTGGAATGCAATTTTTTTTGAAAGAATGTTAATAAATTGAAATTTTTTTTTAAAAATCAATGATAAGCAAAAAAGAAATGGATCTTTTTGTTTACTTTTTGATGTTTTGTATAGTTTTCTTACTTTATTTCCTGATTTTTAATGAATACTTGGGAGTTGGACAGGTTTAGTCATTTTAAAAGATAACATTATTTTACCCAATATGAAACTAACCTAACCTGATCTTATAAAGGTCTTTTATAAAGTACATAGAGTAATATCGTAATATTTATCCATTCAATAACTCATAACCATCTCTAAATCTAATGAGACACAAATGCATTTTATCAGAGATGAAAATCTTCAGTGACTGCTAAAATGAGAATCAAAAAATTATTACAATTTAGTAGTTTGGCTTGCAGCTTGCATTAATCAAAAATCATAGTAAATCCACATGCTCTTTTAGACAGCACATTAGTCAAACAGTTTTGTATGATAACGACATTGAATAATGGGTTCTGAGTTGGAAGGGTCAATCATAAAATCATCAAATGCTTCATTTAATTTCTTAATTTGGACAAACACAATTTGTTTATGGGAAAGATATCAGGTGTTCCTGAATGAATAATGGCTATGAAACCAAACTCCATTAATCAGCTCATGACTACAAATGACTCAGAGATTGTTTATTCTAATTTCATTCATTTGGGTCAACAAAGAAAACATGAGCAAATGAAACCATTTGGAAAAATGGCAAGGCTATTTCTCCCTCCTTAATAAGGTGATGATAAATACTCTTTTGATAACTATAAAACAAGAGTTTTATTACTTAGGTCACAAACATTTCTTTTTTACTGTGTGTGATTTATAATTTCATCATCTAAGCAAAGAAAAAAATTCAAATCACTCCAGTATATCCTCCTAATAATCTCAGAATTAGAATAAAGGAAGACATGCCAAAGCTATAGATATTTTACATTGTATATAATATCATCCAACCATAAACCTGTATAATCTATAAATTGAATTAAATATAGAAAATTTAATGTGGGCAAGCCACTTAACCCCATTTACCTTGCAAAAAAACCTAAAAAAAAAAAAAAAGGAAAATTTAATGGTAAGAAAGCCCGCTGTTTTTTGTTTTATTTGAAGGTCCTGTAGCTTATCACCTGATGGACAAGTAACCTGATTAGTGTTATAAATTTGGCTCTGTTAAAGGATAATGCTATATTTCCCCATAGGCTCCTTCAATCATTTCACTGCCCTGAGTCTCAGGAGCACCCTGGTAACTTTCCCAAGGCCTCTGGAGCTTGTGGGCTCACTTTGCACACACCTGAAGTACAACTGGCAGATGTCTAGCCCTTGGTAAGCTTTTTCTCTTCACAACGAAGTGAAGCTTAAAGAACCACTGACTCAACCCAAGCATCTGTATACTGTCCAGCAAGCTGATGTCTACAATTCCCGGTGCTTTTTGGATTGCAGACTCCTTTAGTTCATTTCCTGTTTCTCTAGACAGTGAGGTGTCACAGTGGTGGGTCTGGAGTTCCAATCTGGTCTCAGATACATACTGGTGAAGCCTAAATCACTTTATCTTTATTTGCTGCAGTTTTTCCATTCATTAACACAATGATATGGTTTTTGAAAAGTACTTTGTAAGTCTTAATGTCTGTAGAAATGTTATAAACACTGTTAAGAAGAAAGGGGGGTAAAAAGTGCCTCCTAGGAGAAAGGCACTGTGTTCAATGCTTCACAAATATCTCCCCAGATCCTCACAATCTAATCCAATCAAGATTTATTAATCAAGGGGCAGCTAGGTGGTGCAGTGGATAAAGCATCAGCCCTGGAGTCAGCAGTACCTGGGTTCAAATCGGGTCTCAGATACTTAATAATTACCTAGCTGTGTGGCCTTGGGCAAGTCACTTAACCCCCTGTGCCTTGCAAAAAAATCTAAAAAAAAAAATTTATTAAGCAGTCACTATATGTCAGACATATATATCACAGGGGTCTGCAAACTCCAACAATACTATTAGTGCTCTTCTTATGAGTAAAGTGAAGCAAAGTCTAAAGGACATGCCTAAGATCCCCCAGTTATGATGTGTCTGAGGCTGATTCTGAACTTGGGTCTTCTTATCTCCAGGTCAAGGGCTCTATCTACTGCACAACCTCACAGTCTCAAATAATTGTTATTACTGGTTCTTACCTTTCCCTGGACTCTCAGCTTAGTAATTTATGGGAAAAGCTCCTGTCTCTCCTAGTTCTGATGCTAAAAGCATCCCTGAAGAGATTTTTTTTCTTTATGTCCACTCTGGCTCCTGCTCCCAACTTGGATCTTTCATGTTTTCACCTTCTGTTCTTTGTCCCAGGTTCTGGGAGACAGCAAAAACTTCTGGTTCACAGCAAAATGTTTCAAAAATGAAGCTGTTCCACATAGTTAATCCTTTATTACAAAATAATTTCATATGTGTCTAAACTAAAAGTCTAAAGTAATCATAACAGATATGTGAAGAAATCTATTCTGAATATAGTGAATAAGATTAAAATCATAACATCTTTACATAAATAATAATAATACCTAATTTATTTTTTCTGTCTATTCCCAACTAACAAGGCTGTATCCCCAATGAATATTGTATTTTATAAAAAGTTTTTTTCTACATCTATTGAAATAACCCTACAATTTTCATGGGTTGTATTATAGATATGGTCAAGTAAGCTGACAGTTTTCCTTCTATTCAACCTGCCCTGCAATCTCACTGGTCATACACAGGATTTGTTCTTATTCTATCAGACTGTGCAAATACCCACATTATAATTAATTTTATTTTGTAGTAGCTTGCACTCATTAGAATGGACATGACTATGCTCCAGAGAAACTTCTTAAGAAAACTTATCAGCATCCAGTGAAGATAAATCAGCTCCGGTCCTCCCAGCTCATCACTAGTTGTGCTATTCTGGCTGGAGAGCTGGAGGGCTGAGCAAAAAGCTCCTCTCGAAGTGTCAATGTAACGAGGGCTCCTTCCCACTAGCTGCACTCTTGGAATGAACTCCATCAAGCCCCTTTGCTGGATATCTTCTTCCTCAATGTTTCCAATTTCCCTTCTGTGTGGTACCCCCCCCCCCACCCATTAGACTGTAAACTCCTTGAGGGCAAGGAATGTCTTTCTTTTTCATATTTGTACCCCCCATAGCATAAATGCTGGCACATAGTAGGCTCTGAAGAAATGCTTATTGAAGAAATACTTATTGAAGAAATACTTATTGATTGTATTATCCTACAAAGGAAAAAAATGACAAGAAAAATTGGGCTTTTGTATTTAGACAGTATGTCAAAGTTGATATTGATCCCCACCCCCCTGGAAAATATACAGTGAAGACCTTAAGAAAAGTGAGAATTTCTTTTTGAAGTTAATTTTTAAAAGAAAGCTTAAAAAATAGTCATAAGGATTAAAAGAAGGCAATGGAGTTTTAAATCTGCTAATGGTAGGACCCAGAAACTATTTGAAAACCACTTGCATTTGGGTAATGAAAGCACCTATGATTGCATTCATGCCTAGTATATTAAGGAGCATCATGTCAGAAAGGATGAGCACTTTTTAATTAGATTGTCTAAATCTGTGTAGTATAGCTACATTTTAATGGAATCTTATTTTTCTTCTCTAATAATAAAATAAAATTAATGATGGGTTTGAGTTTCAAAAAATTGTTCCCTTGAATGCTTCTGTGGAGAAAACCAACCAAGTAACCAAGCAATCAACTAATCCTGGAAAGTGTGTTTACATATCTAACAAGAATTAATCTATTCTTTTAATCTATTCTTTCTTTGTTAGATCTTTAGCAATAGATTCCTGGAGAAAAAATAGAATAAAATACTAACAATCTTATATTCTTTCGCTACAGACACTTTTGTGAACAGATTGAGTATTAAGCTCCTTTTCTGGGTATGAGTTTTAATCACTTCCTGTCACTTCTCTTCACTTCAACATCTTGCAAATCTAGATAAGCATCTACAGGTTTTTTTTTTTTCAGGGAGGCCTGGTATTGGCAGAACAGTTGTTAAAAGTCTGATTTTTGGTAAACCATTGACCAATGAAAAATGCAGAAACCATAACATCTTAAATTATAATAAAAAGATCGAAGTTTATTTCTTTTTATTCTGAGATAAGTAATACATCTTCCCTTAAAGGCTGATTAGGCTCAGAACCCTAATGTATGTAAAATTATTAAATGGTTGACAAATTTACTAAATGTGAAGACAGAAAACCGAAGGTAACTAAAAATATGACTGACTAAATGATCAAACTTGCAATATTCATCTGTACATAATTAGCACACAGATTTGCATCAAAATCATTTATACCATATGTTGCAACATTACAGAAATCCCATTAGTTAATGTAAACAGGAGCTTCTTTAATTTGTAACTACCTTGGAAAACAGTGCTGCAGAACACACTGTAACAAAGAATGAAGTTAGAAAGCCACTGGGATGAATTCTAAAAACAAATGTTATTAAACAAGGTGACCACAAAGTCTATTGATGGGTGTTTTTATGCCATCACAATAATTTGTTCTATAAGATATTCCAAAGCATATTTTACCTATTTATAGATAATAATTAATAACAATCACATGATACCTTAAGATTTGAACATTACTTTGCATATTATTTCATTTGATCTCACTACAAATCGGAAAGAGAGGAATTATCATTATCTTCATGTTACTTTTGAGGAAACTGAGATTCAAAGAGGTAAATGACTTGCCCAGGTTCACCTAAAAGAGTTTTAGGTAGGATTCAAACTACATACAAAAAACAGGGAAAGGATCTGGTTTTCTATTTCCCTCTGACACCTGCTGATTAGGTCAATCTTCTGGCAATGAATCACCACATAAGTGCCTTCAGGTAGCTTTCTAAGATGCTGATTTGCAGAACAGGGGTGGATCTACATAAGTAAAAGAAATTCCACACCAGGAGTTCCCTTCTTTAGTTGAAAAAAAAAGTCTAAAGGGAATTAGACTTAATTAACTTAATACTGATACCATGCACTTTTTCACAAGGAAAGTCATAAGTAAATGTTCAAGGGATCAAAAAAACAAAATAAAACTGTGATTCAAAAATTCAAGGGAAAAAATAATTAGAGTAGTGGCTAGTCCTTATGCAAATTCCAGAAGATTTCTCTTTAAAGTTCAATAATAATAGAGGTCTGAAGCTAACAAAAATTCTATATACATTATTTCATTTTATTTATTATCCACAGAAATAACTGAATGAACTGTCGTATAAATATAAAAGCTGTATTGCCTTGTAAAAGATTAAGAGTGATATCTCTATAGTCCAAAGGGGAGGATAAAATGCTTTATTAGAAAGTTAAATGCTTTATTAGAAACACTCTTTCAAGGACACCAACAGAAAATCATTTTAAGGATTTAGAGCTGTAGGATATTATGATCTGGCTCATTTGCATAAAATTGTTTTAAGACTTAAGGTAGAAGTCACAATATGAAAGATTATGTAACTATGAGATTGAGGGATGATTACAGAAGGACTACTGATATCACAGGAGGATTAATGAACTTTCCCTCATAAAGATGCTGATCCTCACTGAGTCAGGAGAGGGTCTGATGGAAGCTGCTTAGATGGGTCTGGAGGCTGAGGATAAACAGGGGATGTGTTGGTGTTATCTGATGAAACCAAAATCCAGAGCAGTCAGCTGACAAGAAAGTTTGGGCTTTTTTTGGTTAGTCCTGGTGGATTAAAATAAGACTGGAATTCTGGCTATTGCCCTCCAATGTCACCTAGAGATTAAGAGCGAGAAAACCTCACCCAAGTGTCCCAGCTCTTTGTGAATTCCTCAGTTTTGAGACAAACAAAAAGAGATTTTGCTACTGCTGTTCTGGACAGGGAGAGATGCTGAGATCTAACCAGATAGTTCAGCATCCTGGCTGGTTTGTCTGTCTGTAGTATCCTCAGATAAGTGGCCCCAGAACCTCGGCAGGTCTCTGCTTAAAGGAAAATGACAGGCAATTTAACAGTGAGCAGACTGTTGACTTCCACCCTTCTTAAAAGGGCTATTGCAGGCCAAAAGAGTCTGCAAATGCTATTGGCTCGGGAATGGAGGGAGAGAAGACTTATTGGGGGAAGCAATGAGGATCAACAGCCTGGCAGTTCATCGAATGCTGCTTCATTAGCACAGATGGGCATGAGCAAACTAGTTGTCCAAGCATGCGGCCCAGAATGGCAAGGGACCATAAATACAAGGGTGTGCCCATTCTCCTTCTCAGCTCCTGATATCACTGGCAGGGCTGTGTATGCCAAGTTTACGTGTGCATTCAATGAATTTATTTTTCCTACATTCGTTTCAGTACAATGCCTGTAATGTCATTCTTTCTTTTGTTTTACAGATAGTTAACTGGTGTAGTTAAACTCTAAATATGCTACTATTATGAGTGGCTGGTTTGTGTATGAGCTGAAGGCTCCAGGAGGAATATCTTTTCTCCCAACAGGGACTCTGAGAGGATACTATACAACTACACAACTACGAAGTGGCAGCCTTTCTCCAATCTAGGTCACTGGCCTGCTCAATGGGAGAGCGGGCTGGAAGGGCAATCCAGTCCAGAGAATGAAAATCTATCCTCCTGTCAGAGTGAGAGGCCCAACACATTTCTGTGGGAGCAGAGTCTAGTCTCTTTACTTATGGGGGCTCTCCCTTCTCCCCTCTGCCATTCAGGATACATGGCTTGCTTTAAGACCCTTCCTTCATGAGGCCTTGACTTGTTCCTCCTTCTACTAGAACCTTCCCCATTAAGATAACTCCTTATCTGTTTTGCACATGTTTGGGGCAGAGTATGTTTCAATTTGTCTTTGCATCCTGAGTACCTAACACATTGCCTAGCACACAGCAGGTGCTTCATAACTGCATGTTTAATAATCCCCTTGTCCCTGCCCCCATGGTTGGTGATTACCCATAGATACTATTAAGAAGAATCCGTTTTATGAATTCAGGAGTAATGTCTCAGAGGTGACTAAATTGTGCCTCAGTGAGTGAGAGACAGCTAGGTTGGAATCAAGGAGAACTGAATTTGGATCTAGTCTCATATATTATCTGTGAGACCCAGGGCAAGTCACTCAAGCTGGCTGCCTCTGTTTCCTCATCTAAAAAATGTATAGACTAATTCCACCTATCTCAATGGTGTTGCTGAAAGTATTAAACACATAGAAGGTGCTTTATACAGTCTAACAATTCTTCTATATCATTGTATCCATGGCTTTATCTTTTATGAAAGCATACAGCAGTATTTCACTGATAAAATTAAATAATACTTTTGCAAACATTAGAAAGTGTTAAATATTTCTGCTTGCATAATTGAAGTCAGTGATCTAAATAAAACTTAAATGACCCCAAATGAAAGACCAGGATCCAGACTGTTCTTACGTGGTCTCCTAAGCAAAACCTCATTTTCCTGGACTCCCTCCCGGTCAGTGGAGTTATTAAGGACTGTGTGCAAAGCTGATGATAATCATTACTGCGCTGGAAATGCAGTTGGAGCACAGTAAAAGCCCACCCCAGTGCTGTCCAACATCCCCTGAGAGGGAAAGGCTCCACAGGTATACAAAGAAAAAGTGGCACTTTTTTAAAAACTGAAAGGAAGAGATTCAGAGAAACCTGGGAAGATGCCTAAACTGATGCAGAGTGAACCAGGAAACAAGATAATAATGAAAAAATGAAAAATATTATGAGACAAAAATGATGAGTCAGTGGATGAACCCATCCTTGGGTGACTGTGTTCCATTTTACTGTGTTTCTCTGTTATAAGTGGGGGTGGGAATAAGGAAGAGTTCTGGGAGAATAATACTGAGGAGATGAGTAGAGGGGTTGTGATAGGGATAAAAAAAAAGAGAGAAAGAAAAGTCGATGAAAATATACTTAAGAGAACCAAAGGAAATTCTAAAGGGACACAGATAAGTAGGGTGTTAACTCCAATAACAATCATGCTAAATATATATATACTTTAAAAACCCTAATAAATATATAAAGAAGAATCATGAGTTCAAATACAATTGCTTTTCCGTTATACCTATGTCAAAATGTTTCTGTCTGTTAAATACATAACAAAAATATTTTTAATTAAAAACAAAAACAACAACCAAAACAACAACCAAAAACTGAAAAACAAAAATAAAAAACAGGACTAGTCAAGAGTTCAAAAAGTTAACAAGGAATCTTACTTTTTAACCAATGTGTATTTAAAAAACAATGCTTATATGCATCCAAGGCAAAAATCTGATAAAAAATTTAAAATATTTTACTTTATTTTGAAAACAAAATGGACTTTGCTGTATCATACATCTAATAAGATTCTTGGATACCTTTGCTTTTAATCACTGGCTTCATGTTACCACACCAGCATTTGAGAGTTCCACCTTTCTTCAGTGCGCTCTGAAGCTCCCTAACACAGACAGAGGAAGGAGAAAAGCCAATGCAGCAGAGCTCTAGCTCAGTCCGCACTTTCCCTTCTATCACTTATTTTTTGTCCTTATTCTTACTCTTTTCCCCTTCCTCCCCACATCCCTTCCCCACTGCACTATATTTCTCAGGGTAAATGGTTAGCTCTGTGTACACAGAACCACTGCCACCACATCTGTTTGATTCTAGCACCACAGTTGGACATAAATATTGAAGAGGAATATGGAGAACTGAACATATCTTACAGGTAAGTATACTGGTCCAATCCAATCCACAATGGATATATGTAAGGTCTAATAGGACTATGCACTTATGGTGGCCAAATCTTTCTCTCTCTGACTCACTGAAAATAACTGGGTAATTACCATGCATGTATTTAGGCCAATTTATCATTTTCAACGAAAACTCTCTAGTAAAGGTAGAAATGCTGGCCACTGGGACTAAGTAAACAGGCAACAGGGGGCCCCACCCATCTTTCATTCTTCAGCAGTGGCTGGCACTCTTCACCAAAAAGAATGTAAATATTTTGGAAAACCATAATAAGAAGACAATTTTCAATGATGGAAGAAAATACACTGTATTTGGTAGATAAATGTGCCTGTTGTCTATGATGCTCTTGAGAGTATGCATATCATGAGCTACCTAGGACACAGGAATTGTGTGAAGATTATTGGGTTACTTTGTGACCACTAGATAAAAATGTCTTTCATATAAATACAGCATGTATTTTTAACAGTGCAATTACACTGTAGTGTAGCATGTGGAATCAAGAACACTGAAATTAGACAAATGGACCAAAAATATATTCTTAAAATATATCCTCATTTTTTCCTATTGTTTCTTCTAAGTCCAAAACTTCATTCCTACATTACAGCTGACTTCAAAATACAAAACCTGAGTCTTATAAAACTATTTAAAAAATTTTAACTTTATAGATAATGACATAAAATAATTTTATATTCCACATATTTCATTAATTAAAATGTTCCATGAGGACATATTCATTAACAATCCTCAAAAGAAATAAACTAAATTAAGAAAAAAAACGTAATTTTTTTATCAAAATATCATTGGTTAAAACTATACATCTTTTCTTTAGGAATGTCTCTTGAGAAAATAAAAAACAAAGAAAAGAAACAATAACCAGCATACTTTGCTTTCAGAAAAACTAATAACAGTTTACCATAGTAAACTTTTTTCAAGTTTGCTCACACTGATGCTAAACAGAAAAACTAAAAGTTTATTTATATTTTAGATGTGAAAAAATAATCAAGTTGAACCAAGATTGTATTTCACCAAAGGCCTCTGAGTTTGGGAGCAAAGAAGCATTAACTCCATGTTATCAATGTACAGCTACCCTAGAGAGAGATATGAATAAGCTAATTCCTTGCATGCAGTTGGGACTCAGTAGGCATTGTTGATTAATTTAGAAAGTAAGACTATATTTTAGCCAAGAAATAAATACTAAGTATTTACCTGACATTTTGTCTTGTATTACATACTCTGAGTAGTAACAATTTATTGAAGTGCAACTTTGCAAAATATTTTCTTCTGTTTTTAGGAGGGAAAATTCAGTCTCTGTCTTTTGTAACTTATCTTGAATTTTCTTCCCATATTTGCCATTAAAAAGTTAAAATCTTAACTTTTATGCTAAACTGACCACTACTTTTTCAAAGTCTTTACATAATCATTAGTGACTTCTTAATTCTTTTTTTTTTAAATTACTTGTTGCCACCAGTCCTGCTTCTTCATATCTTGGTATATTTGGGGGAAAAGGTTGGATACCCTGCTTGCCCCCTCCTCAAAAGGTCACCCTATTTAAACAGGTTTTTTATTATTAAAGAAAAAAAGAAAACCAAGAATCTAAAATGTAATGAGTGATCCTATTAGTTCCACCAGACTAAAATCATAGAGTCTACGTATGTGGTCTTTTCAACCACATCTGTCACAAACCATTTTGATACCAGAGAGTGCACAAAATATTGACCATTCATTTAGGAGGTAGGACTTGAGAAAGTATTCATGATTTTTCTTTTAAAAAAAAAAACAGAAAAAGAAAAACTAGCTTAAAATAGATATATTTCAATCCTTTACAGAATATATTCAAGACATCTTTTTTGTATTCACCTTCAACAGAATTCAAACAATAAAAAGAAAACTGTAATAAAATCTGAGATTAAAAGAAAAATCTAATTGGTTTCTATGACTAAATATATAGTCCAATCATTTAAAGTGTTTGGTAATTCTACAAATCAGATGTGAAATATGAAATCCTTAAAAAAAACAATTCTGTGAAAATGTTTAATCAACATGCTGTACATATGCCAAAAACTGATCTATGTACCAGTGCTTCAATTAACTTAAGAGTTAAAAAAAAAAATGTGCGTTACTTTTAAAACTTTGATTTTGGTTGTCTATTTTGAATGCTGTATTATAGAAATTTGAAATTTTATATAAGTACTTGAAAAAGTCTAAGTTATCTAGACATGTATGGCAACACAACAAATCCAGACTGTCATTTTAAAGAAAAGGCAAGATTTTGAAGACTGGAATGATGACATTAAGATTTGGCAATATTCACATCCTTCCAATGGTCCATCACATGTCTTGAATTCATAAATTGCTTGCAATCGTTTTGAAAGCTATCCAAAAGAAAAGAGAACGTGTCTATTTGACATCCAAACGGGATCACAAACTCCCTACACTTGTCAATCTTCCCCAATGAAGTCTGGGAAAGAAATCACAGACACCCAAGTGGTTTGGCAACTGTAAGTGACAGAAGCCCTGCTAAATCCTCTGTTTACACTGGGGATTAGCTGAGGAGATTGAGAGGAGCACACGGAGCTGTCCATGGTCAAGGGAACCTGCTCCCTGTCAGCCCGCAGGGCCCAGAAACAAAGCCTGGTCCTGGTAGGAAGTGACCCATAAACGGATGCCTACCCGGGATTTAGACAAAGCCAGGCTGCCTCATAGAAACTCCATATGACCATTAACTGGCCTGCAAGGCCTGCCAGGAGGCCTAATTACAGGTCTACAGAGCCCAATAACAAAAGCTGAAGAGCTTTACCCAGGGATGATCTGCTTTATACTGACTTGAGAGAGTCCATATAGAGTGACAAAAAGAAAGAGGTTTAGCTTTAAAATTCTCCCCGGAGACTCAGCATTGTGGCCAAGTCTGGAAAGCCCACATGCAACATACTTCAGATAGGCTTAAGCATCCCACCCTCTCAAAATTAACATTCACCGACTGCCTGCTTAGCATCTGCTCTGCCATGGCGAGTAGCTGGGTTATTGTCGGTCTGCAGGGGAAAGCTTTCTTCTAGCTAAACATGAGGATAGAGAAGTCCTAGTCCCCCCAGTAGAAATCTACAACTGATGAGAAAACAAGCAAGTGAATTCTTAGAAAGCTGAGATGGATTTCTACGTAATCATTCTCTGGAGTCCTGGAACAATTTGAGGGGCTGTGCTTTTGAGTTTATTAAGAGAAACGGAAGGCTGAATGAACATTAAATACTTGATTCACCACTGAAACAAGTTCATTTCTTTCTGGAACTTGTGGGAGATCAATGGGAAAAATTTAATTTCTAATTAACCCAAAATGTATAATCTTTCATAAATTATTATTCTTTAAAAGCAAAATTATTGAATATTACAATGCTCTCTCTTTCATCTTTCAAAAAGCTATGTGTATTTGAATAGGAAGGTATGACACAGCTCTGCTCTTTAAGTCACAAAATTAAACGCATGCGGCGCTGTGAGAACTCAATACATAGCAAAAGAGTGTAAAATAAAAGTTTACCCAATGGAAAGTCTAGAGATTGTTTGTGGAGAATAGAAGGATTTTCTACAACAAATGAGCTGATCCACAAGTTTGTCCTAGTGTGTAAGCATTGCTGGGAAGGAGCCAGTCTTAGTCCATCTCACTCAGGAATTGGGGATGGGTTGGTTAGCCAAGGTCCTGCCCCTACTCCTCTAGAAAAGTCCTCACATTTGTGATAGACAAAAGAGTGGGCAAGAAAGTCGAAGGAAAACTGTGGCTTTCCCTGCCAGAACTGCCCAGAAAGCTGGCCCCTTGGCCTAGACAGTGGACAATAAGAAAGGAGAATGTCAGGAAAGACAAAGTCAGTGCAGGCAAACAAGCCCTTCACCTCCCCTACTGACTAGAGACTGGCCAGAGTCTGGGGAACCCCACCAGCTTCTCTGTTCACAGACAGCTCAGTGGAAGACTCCCTGAAATAGTCCTAGGGTGACTCATCATGGGAACCTTTGGAAGTTAGATGGAACACAACAACCAGTGCCAGTTTGAGAACCCCAATCCTCAGAGATACCTAGTACCATGTCCAGAGATAACAGAGTAGGGGGTGGGTATGGAAGATACAGTCCTCTGAACCTCAAAGACACGGGCAAGACTGATCTCAGAAATCTGAGGACTCTGGATGAGACTGAGTATGTATGAGCAGCTCACTCAAAAGCAGGAGGGGAGCAGCATCTGGGACTGATACAAGACTCCAATTCAGGAAATAAAGCTAGAGAGAGAAACAAACAAACAAACAAACAAACAGAAAAGAATGACCAGGATTCAAATTTATTGCAAATCTAGAGAGCTCCCCAAAAAACTACAATCAGACATACAAAATAAAAATAGATTTTCTACAAGGACAGTATAAATACCTAAGAAAGATAAAGGAAAAGGAAAAAGATCAGAGTGTAGAACTCAACAGAGACTGGAAAGGAGAAGAAAAGTGTACACAATGGAAACTAAAACCAGTCAGCAATATATAGATTCCTCTATTGCTTTGATGTAAATTCCTGGGTGAGGAGATTTCCTGTCCATTCCTTTTTCCACATGGTCACTCATAAGTCATCCACTGACAATGATCCTGTCAAGGGCCATGCTTAGAGACCCGAAGATAGAGACTATCATCAGGGATCCCTTATTTCACTTTCTAACCAATTCATTTCTTTCTCCAGTCATACTTTTTGATATATCATTTACAGTGATCAAACCCAGCAAAGAGAAGATGCAGTCTATTAACAGTTTATGTGAAAAAGATCAGGAACACAAGTTCCATATAAGCTAAAAATGGGATGGATGTGGAAAAGGTTAATGAAATCTTAGGCAGTGCTAACGCATCTCCCAAACAAAGAGAGTCTGCTTGTCTGGCCTTCTAAGACTATATCCTATTGTGAGGGAAATCTACCTGCTGGCCCCCTAACTGGACCTCTGCAAGGCAGAGCAGGGATGTATGTAGGCTCACTTTCCTGGTACTGCCAGATGCTGGATCCTGACCCAAAGGCATGTCTTACTCTAGTGATTCTCTATTCTCCAGATGCTGGCCAGTACCAGACTTACCAATGTCTGGTTCATTGGAGAGAATATGAAAGCCCCCAAGAGTGGTTCTTACAACCATTGTCATAACCTAGTGGCCAGGAGGCCTTGCAAAACCACTTGATTGTAGGAAGTAGCTATTGTGTCTCCAACTTGATGTGCCAATTATGGGCTCCGAAGGTCCTGCATTCTAGGAGGGCCCCTCCAAGCAGCATTTTCCTCTCTACCCCTCCCTTCCCACTCTCCACCTCCTTCCTTTGGTACAAAGTGTTCCACCTCCTACATCCTTGACCAAGATACCATGAATGCCACCACGAAGAGCAGGGAAGTAAACCTTTCAGATCCTGCTTTTCCTTCCACAGTCACGCTTAATTAGGACAATTCCAGGTCACTGCTGAGTCCTAGTTCTGCTTTCTCCATCTGGAGCGGAAAAAAACCCAGCATTCAATGCTATGAGGAAACACCTAGCATGATTCCCTAGTTTGTCATTTCAGAGGCAATTCTCCAGGTTGAAGTGACTTGTCAAGATTTACAGAATGCATTCAAGGTCAGAATGGAATGAAAGGTCACTCTATCTCCTACATTGAGCTGCCTCTCATCATCTTTTACTATTCAAACGGATAGTTTAAAAATCATAAATCCAAGGCTAGTCTCCTTGGTAGTTGTGCTCTCACTGAAGTCTGCTCTGACCAGGGCTAGGGGAAACAGGGAAGCGGTACCACCCTTGAGTTTTCTCTCTGAATTCTGGCACAATCTCTGGCCATCAGAGGAGTGGAACATCTGAAATAAGCTTTGGAGTGAACTTTCAAGATGGTTTCTTCCTTTGGTACAAAGAGTCCAGCATAAGTCTGTTTCTGAAAAAGCAGTTTTGAATTTGTTTCCATGTCCTGAGCCCGATGTTTGACTGGGAGCCCAGTTCCTCTTGCCAAGCCCCAAGGGCAGAGGCCAGGGTGTCTGGTGCTCTAAACTCACATCTGTCTTGACCTCTTTTTGCCTTTCAGCTGTCTTCTATGGCCCTGAGGCCTTGACTTCTGCATCGTGTAGCTCATCGGAGCTCTCCTGGCTCTCCTTAGCCAGGACCTGGTGGGCAACCCTTTGGAAGTGTCAGAGACACAAGACTGTGTGTTTGGCATGTCACCCAGGGGTTCCACGTGTGATAGGTGGCTTAAGAATATCTGCTGGAGAGAGCATTTTTCCTTTATACCTTTATTTCACTATGGGACACTCAGAATGGCATGGGGATAACCTCTGATAACCAAACCACTCCTTGAAACCAGAGCAAGCAAGTCAACGAAACAAGAAGAGGCAAGAGGAGAGGGCAGCCTGTCCAGATTCCTGGGGCTAGGGACAAGCCAGTGCATGGGGGGCCTCTCATAAACACCTGACTCTACTTCTAATCATAAATGTCTGCCGAGATTGCATGGGAAAACTGAGAGAACAGAGTTTCCAGGAAAGTCAGGTTCTCAGCAGATCATTTTTAAATAGCCCCAAAGGATGTCCCCATGGCTCAGATCAGGTTCCTTAGGCAGCCTGGGAGGTGTTCTTTTCCAGGGATATCTGATATTTGAGGATCTTAGCAGTTGACTCTTGCAATTGTGAATTTACAGAGAGTAAATTTTTTTTAAGTTTTTTTTGCAAGACAATGGGGTTAAGTGGCTTGCCCAAGGCCACACAATTAGGTAATTATTAAGTGTCTGAGGCCGGACTTGAACTCAGGTCCTCCTGATCCCAGGGCCAGTGCTCTATCCACTGCATCATCTAGCCACCCCAAGTAAGGTAAAATTTTTAAAAGGTTTCTTGTTTCCTAGTATATGTTTGGGTACTTTTGTCAGAGAATGAGGAAGTAAGTCAGATTTTAACCTACAGTATAAGAGTCCATAAATCCACTTTTGTTTTAAAAATGCACCGTGACCTCTTCTTTAGATGAAAGGGCGAAAAATCTTCATGCTGATGAAAAATGTATTTCTTACCCTCCATATCATTTAGTAATAAGCAATGGGTGAGCATTGTATACATCATAATATGGTTATTTTTTCTGCTAAACAGTTTGCATAATACATGTTAAGAGGCAACTTTGCCTAATTAATTCCTGGGTCTGTGGTTTGCATCATTCAGCATAATTTCATAACCCAAATGTGGCTTTTAAAATTTAGAATGTTGCAAGTATTTTGAATGTCACTCAAATCCACAGGATCTAGTCTGAAATGATCTATAACACATAGTATTTTTAATATATTTTAAGAAAGCTAAATTAAAAAATGAGGAGAGACAGCTGTGTGCAGCATAAACAAATTATGCACTTTGAGATCCAGGCTGTCACATCTGCTTTATAATTATGTTCTTCAAAGACACATTAAAAGATATAGAGAAAAATACATACATCAGAAATGATGAAATAAAGCCCTTTGGTTGTACTGCTGAAAATTATGATTTTGGGGAACAAATATTGTTCCTTAGGATAGTCAGAACTCCAGAAACATTTAAAAAAAAAAGAAAATCTCATAGAAGAATGTGCATGAAATATGGATATACAGGATTTAATAACTTAACTTTGTTACCTCATTAAACAAGCACATGTACATATGAACATGCATGCATTCACACATACATTTGTGATGAAATTCCAACAAAACTTTTGATTAGAACATTTTGCAAAGCCCATGTTTATTACATAAGAATAGTGAGGATATTAAGTAGAACAAATTTTGATATACCATGAAAACGAGAGTGATTAATACTGGAAATATTTCTAGGTTGGGGGTTGTCAATTTTTATACTTACATCATGAATTAATTTCAAATAGTGCTGCAGTAAATTAGTAAAAACCAAATATTGCTTATACCTCACTAAACAGTATGCTCTTTCCAAGGCTATATCATGTCAAGGCACATATACCATTCACTCCTTAATTATACTTTTAATTAATTAAAATTAATTTATACTTTATTGATCCTGTTAATCCTATTAGTTTTTCTAAAGTCATATTGAAGGCTTACAGTAAAATAGGATTTAAAAGGGTATAAGATGGTCTCCATATAGTTGAGAACTATAAACTTATTGTGCCCATTGGTACTGAGGATTTGAAAGAAAACCCAAAAAATACACAGACTTCTACGCAACACTATAAAGGGATGAACATTCCCTATTTTGAAATATGGCATAAGTTAAGTGGCTTGTGCAGATTCTCCATAGAAAATCAAATTTGTGAAGCATTTCATATTTTTTAATGTACTTATCCTATGTTAACCTCTCCCCTAATCTCCAATCTTGTATCTCCATCTGTCTTTTGGACATTTTGAACTGGATACCTCAGACTCTTTAAATTCAACCTGTCCAAAACAAAAATCAGCATCATTTCCCCTAAATCATCCCTTCTTCCTAACTTCCATGCTTTCCTGTTTGTGGTACCAAGATCCTTGCAGTCATCTGGGGTGGCAACCTAGGTATCATCCTAGACACTTAACTCTCTCATCTCCCAAATCCAATCTGTTGCCAAAGTCAGTCCATTTGACCTTCATGACATCCCTCATATATGCCCCATTCTCTCCTCTGACATTGCCACTACCCTGTACAAACCCTCAAACCTCATGCCTAGGCTAATGCAATAGTCATTGGTTGCTCTGACTGCCACAAGTCTCTCTCACTCCAATTCATTTTCCATTCAGCTGCTAAAGTGATTTTCAAAGTGATCTGATTTGTTCATGTGACAAAGTGAGCAGGTTTGACCATGTCACTCTCCTACTCAAAACCTCTAGTGGTTCCATATGACCTCAAGGATCTGTTTGGGATTCAAAGCTCTCTATGACCTACTCCCCATGCCAGTCTTCTTGCTTCTGTCCCTTCCCCCTTCCTCCTTCCACATAATCTATGGACTAATGATTTGGGGGGCATATCAACACAAATACTGTCCTTTAGGATCAACTTCCCCAAAGTACTCCAAACAAAGATAGGCCTGGAACACTCTCTTTCCTGGCCACCACTTCTTGCCTTCAGTTTCTTTCTTTAGGTTGAATTAAAATCCCACCTTCTACAGAAAGCTTTTCTTGATCTCCCTTGATTCCAGTGCCTTCCCTCTGCTGATTCTTCCCACTATATCTGTTTGTTTGTACATAGGTGTTTAGACATTGTCTCCTCCAATAAATGGTAGACTCTTTTAGAGCAGAGATTGTCTTTTTTTTTTTTTTGATAGGTCCACATTCAGGACAATGCTGACATAAAATAGAAATTTTAAAAATGTATATTTACTGACTGGGTCAGAATATGCATCATATATTGTTGAAAGTCTCTTCTCCTTTCTCCCCCTACGCCCTCAATGCTGTCATTTTTTCTTATTTCCTCCCCAAAGGAGAGAAAAGACATTTTATTTTAATGAAATTAAAGAATCATCCCAGTTCACAAGTAGAATGTGTTTTAAAATAGAACAAACATTAGTTTTTAAGAACAAAATGAAAGAATACAACCTTGGAGGGGGGTTGTACCCTAAGAAGAAACACTTGAACAGAATATATGACTTTAGTGATTACCTAAACTAGTACTCTTCTAGGCTTGGCATCATGGTTATGTGGGGGTTTGAGAATGAGAGGGAAAAGGTCTCTGCAAAACTTTGATTTCAGAATCAACAATACAGTAGCACAATTCACTTTTTCCTTTATTTTTCTGTTTAAAATAAAGATCATTATCAATACTTACCAGCAGCTTCAAGGACCAGTTGCAATCTAGCTTTGGCTTGTTCAGCAGGTGGCTAAGAGACAAAGTAGAAAAACATTTACTTAGAAGTAAATATTATAAGTAACAATAGCGACTAAGTTTTCTGTTTGAGTATCAGATCATTAAACCTCCTGCAATTTCACTTATGGTCAATTCTTTAATCGACTTGGCTATCTCTAAAAAGGACACCAGTATCTCTATCAACTTGTTCTTATTTTAACAGTCAAGCAGAACTTTACATTTAATTTTCACCAATATGTGTCTTCTCATATATTACAAAATCTCTTGTTACCATATTGTTATCTACTCCTACTTTAGGAAATCTAATATTTTGGTTATATATGTTTTAATGAGATTATATATTTAAATGAGAATATAATAAGGAAACAATATACTTATAGTTTCAATTATAGCCTGAAGTTTTACAAACCATTGAAACAAATCAAGATAGTGTTTGAGAATTCAAATAGCCAAAGAAAAGTAGCAAAGCAAATTTAAAGTACTATGAATTTCTACATTCTCTTAAATGTATTTGGGTGAGCTAGGTAAAGAAAAGAAATCAGAAGTTATAGCCTTTGTATTCACTGACAAGTGGCACTTATAAAAGTGGTCTCAGTAACAACTGTCTCAGTTGTCTGTTCTTTAACACTGAAAAGAAGGCAGCATCCATTTAGCTCAGTTTTGATAATATTCTATAAAAAACAGAAACATGGAACTGATATGGTAGAATATGCTAATAAGCTCAGAATTAAAATTTGAACTTAAGGTGAAGAAGAGTTCTTCAAAAGCTTGCTATTCAGTTTTTGAAACAATTAATCCTTGAAGTCCAAAAATATTTTTTCATAATTAATTTATAAGCATGTCAACAAAAAGTTAAACATGGAAATTTTTAGAGATGAAAGCAATTATTACATTGTTGCCATCTGTGACAAACAATCCTTTCAAAAAGGTAAGCAAATTTTCTTTGCCAATGTGATTTGAGGGAGAAAAGACGACCAAAAAACAAAACCCCAGTTTACTAAGATTTGAACAAAAGGGAAACCATCATAAACTATATTATTATACAATTTAAAGCCTTAAAGTGGTACTTAAATTGTGAATTAAAAAACTTACTCTTATTCTAAGTAGAACTGTCTGTCTGTCTATCTATCTATATTAAATAAGTGTTCTTATTGTGGCTCTCATTTCACAAAGAATTCTTAAGTATGTCTTTAAAGTGTTCTAACAAGAAGAATGTTCAACAGAAGAAAATTGTGCCCCTTTTCAGTGAAAATACAGCATGGAAAACAATTATATCTCAACAAGAAAAGCTTTCCCATAGGTGGCGACATTTCTAAGATACCTGAATGTTCAAATGGGGTCAACATAATCAATTGATACAGGCATAAAAATTGGAAGTTAATTTCGGTCTTAAAACATTTCTGACGCAAAGAAGAGATTGAACTAAAGTAATATACACACACCTTTGGAAATAAATAAAATAACATTTATTTCAAAATGTTAGCTATGTATGTATATGGATAGAAAGATAGCTTTTGAACTTTATTTTGAATTGTGGATATCAAAAGCAACTTTAAAAGTATACTAAGGGAATTAATCTAGTACTATATTTTTCAAGGCACCCTAAATACAATGTACTATATAGAAAAGTATTTAGCACTTACCAAATGAACAAAGAGAGTATAATTAATAGTGTTTTAATAGAAACATACTGTCCTTTGTAAATTGTATCACTGAAGGGAAAATATAAACCTATGACATAGGTTAGTGAAGTATGTCAGGAATAGAGTCTTTTCTGTTTATAATCAAAACTCCTACTTTTGATTTCACAGATATAAGATGTTAAATGATTAAATACAAAAATATGAATAATAGGTAAAAAATCAGTTAAGTATTTTAAAGGAATATATTAAGAAGGAAAAACATGATAAATTCATAAATATATATATATATATTTATATGTATTTTAAAAGTTTTACTAAAGCTCCATCAATGACATATTTTATATGTATGAATATAGACACATACTGACTCACATTATATGTAGGGATCATTATGCAATTGGAGAAAGGACCAGAGCCACAAGGGCTTAGTTCTATCGGTTGAAGAGATGACTGATTCTAGCCTAACTGTCTATTCTAACTTCATGAAGAACAGGAGTGCTTTCCATAGCTTCAAACTGTACCTTACAAAATTGAATGAGGAAATGAAATCAAATACACATAGGCAAAATATGAGCAAATTTCAACAATAATACTGAAATTTAAAGTCTATTCTTAAACTAAATGTGATTGCTAGATCATAAGATCATAGTTTTTGAGCTGGAAGGGAATGTAAAGGTAAATCTACTTGAAATCCTCCATTTTAAGGTGAAGGAAGAGAGTTTCTGGAAACTAGGCAACTTATCAAGAGTCACTTCAGCTTTAGGAAAATAAAAGGGGGTGGGTGAAAGTGCATCTATCCCAGCATAGTTGTAAAAAAAATATTAAATTAAAAATTATTAAATTAAATTTAAAAAAATATTAAAATAAAATTCCAATGCAAAATTCATCTGTAGGGTAAAGACTAATTTTTTCTTTATCAGTGAAGACATTCAATAACTTTAGTACTATTAACAGTATTATACAATTAAGTTGAAGACAATTATTACTCAAAAAAACAAATAGAATATGAATATAATTCCTTTGATAATGATAATATTTTAAAAGTATAACATTTTTCCCTATAAATTTCAGTTAAATATATTATAAGTGGGTAAAACATGAATGCTATGTGTACTGTGATATATTAGCCAACTACTACAGTGGTATGTATCAGTTTCATTTTTCCCTATAGGTGTATTATTTTAAAAGATATTATAGATATAATAAAATATATCTATCCTCATTGGTTTTATTATTTTTCATTATTCTATATTTTTAAAGCCCAGAGATTTTTAAAATTCTTTTTTTGTAGTTCCTAATTCTTTCCTTCCCTCATCTAAAGAGAAGGCAAGAAAAACAAAACCTATTACAAATACGTACAGTCATGCAAAACAAATTCTGCATTAGTCATGCTCTAAAACAAAAAACTAAGAAAAAGAAAGACAAAAACATGTTTCAATCTGCCCTCTGAATTTTATCAGCTCTCTAACTGGGTATGCATAGTATGTTTTCTCATGAATCCTTCAGTACTCAGGTTGGTCACTGAGTGGATCAGTTAATAAGTCTTTCAAAGTTGCTTATCTTTAAAATATTGCTGTTGCTTTGTAAATTGTTCTCCAAGTTCTGTTCACCTCATTCTGCATCAGTTCGTACAAGTCTTTTCACTGATAAGCATCGCCTTCATTTCTTACTCCCAATAACAAATTCCATCACATTCATATACCACAACTTTGTTCAGTCATTTCTCAATTTAGGAGCATCCTTCCCTACCATTAACTTTAATAATATAATGCAATACTTGTGTGGAGAGAAAAGAGTTCTGTAACATTTTCAACAACATTCACAAAATCCTAAGTGCAAATCATTAATAATAATCACATAAAATATTTCCTAAGGTTTTTAGAGTGAATTTCTTTTCCTTCAAATAAAAAATAAAAATCTATGATCCTATGCTGTTCTAGGAATTACATTTGGTTTAAGGACAAACTTTAATTTTCTACATGGTTGTTGAAACTCTCCCAAATTTTGCCTCTGGGTGTTTGGTTCCATTCCTCATTAATTTTTGAAAGGTCATTTTGTAGAATGGACAAACCTTTATTATGCCAAACAGAGTGCTAAATACTGGAAACAAAGAAAAGGCAACTCTAGTCCTTAGTCTCAAAGAACTTACAGTCTAATGGGAAAAAAATATATATACATAAATCAATAAATAGGAGGACAAGATAAAGAGAGGAAAAGAGAAATGAGAAAATTATGGGCTTTGTAATCACCTCAGAAAAAAAGGAACAGAAGGGAAACATTTACAGCAAACAGGCATCAAAAACAAATTATCCCAGACAAATAAGGTTAAAAAGAAAAAAGTGCAAAAGCTATTAAGTAGAGGGTAGAGAATATAGAAATAAATGAAGAAAAAGTTGTGAACTGCAGATAACAAGGGTGAGGGCTACCTTGAAGAGGGTGTTAACCACAATTTGTGTTCGACTAGCAGCCTTTCCTTTTATGAATCCTACATTCCCATGTTGGAGAGCATCTGGGAAAAGGATTTTCAGAATTTAACTGACTCTCTCTCACAGTATCCCCTTTTCACTCATGCACTCCCTTTTGCAACAGAGTCGCCAAATCATTGCACTTTATATCAGATTAACTTGAGTGAAGACACAAAGAAGAACACTCCAGCTCTCATTGTCCAGGAGAAGACTGGGGACCCAGTGTCCACCCCGCTTCTACCTGATTAGTTCCAAGGAGTGGCTGCCTCTTACAACAGCTCAGACTGTGGTGAAGAGGTTCTGTACATCCTACAAAAATTGTCTCTTTATAACTCTGACCCATTACTCCTGGTTTTGTCCTTGGAGCAAACAGAACAAGCCTCATATTTCCTCAACAGGGCAGTCCTTCAGAGACTTGAAAACAGTCAGCATGTTCTTCCTTTGTGTTCTTCTTCTGGACAACATGCCAAATTTCCTCAACTTACCCTTAAATAGTATAAACTAAAGGCTCTTCTCCATTCATGGTTGGCATTCTTATGAGCACACTCAAATTTATTATTGTTAAAAACCATACATATATATGAATATATTTCTTCAGTCAACAAAGAACTGTCTTTTCTCTTTCACTTCTAGCCCCTCAGTGGAGATGACTGAAAGAAATAAAAATTAACTTTACAAACAAAATTAAAGAAAACAAATTTCTGTATTGGTCATACTCCCAAATATATATCTTGTTCTGTAATTCAAATCCTTCATCTCTATTAGAAAGTAGGTGGCATGTTTCATCATTAATTCTTTGGAATTGTGGTTGGCCATTAGGCTAGTTTCTCCAGGGCTGTCTTTACCATGTTATCATTACATAAATTGTTCTTGTGATTCTTTCTGTTCATTTTACTCTGCACCACTCTTCCTAGGTTTCTCTGAAATTATCCTCTTCATCATTTGTTGCAGCACTGTATTATCCCAAAACATTTATCTATTATCTCTTGTTTGGCCATTCCCCCAATTTCTGGCTTCAAATTCTCTTTCTCTGCCACCTCAAAAAAGGGGGTAAATAATTTTGTATATCCCAGATTAGAATTTATTTTGCTTAAGACTATCAATCTCTCCCTTAATCAACCCTTCCATTTTGCTGCTGAATAAAACCTAGTGTAGGTTTCTTTCCCTCTCTTTCCATTCTTCATAATACTCCTGAAGAGTATATGAGTAGATATGAGGAACTGATGCACACAGGGTGAAGTGTTAATTTGTCTGAAGCCAGATCTCAGATCCTCCCAATTCCAGGGATGGAGCTCTATCTACTGCACCACACAATTTGTAGGTTCTTTTATTTTATTTTCTATGAAAGCCATGCTCTCTAGGACAGAAGAGCTAAAAAGGTTGGACACGCCTGGTTTGTAAGACAAAATGTGGCTAGCTTGACGACCACAAAGGGAAATGATAATGGATAACATGAGAGAAAAGTCATGGGACAAAGAAAAAGGGAAGACAAGAGGGAGCCAATTTCTAGTTTGATTAAAAAGCAGATATTTGGAATATTTAATAAAAAGAAGGAAAATATCTGAAAAAAGTTATCAAAAAGTTTTTCCAAAGTGTATTTTTTTTTGTATTGTGTTTTTGGAAAAGAATTAATTTCTTCTTCCTTAACTGTTCAAAATAAATTCAAGTCAATCAGATTTTAGGTATTACTAATTGCATTAAAAAGAGTTTACCTATTACTGGGTTGACTCATGTTCCTGGAAAAGCTCCTGTTATTGACATGAAGTTAAAGATATACACATACACACACACACACACACACACAGGTGAGATTCTGAGTAGATGGTATAACAGATTAGTCAATTAACAAGTTTTTATTAAGTGCCTACTCTGTACCACACTGGTGCTGAGGAAAGTAAACTATACAAAGAACAGAACAAGTCCCTTGCCTAGCACTTCTGGAGACCTTGGATCAATAACTGGCTTAAGTAATAACTAAATGAGCCAATGGTCAACTACTGGTTCTTGGGTGGACATTAGTCCAAATCACAAAACCACTTCATAATTCATCATAATTGATGGACTCTTCTTAAATTAAGACCAGAAATAACAAGCTGCATTGAAGAAGTACTGGCAGGTGGCGTAGTGGATAAAGCACCGGCCTTGGAGTCAGGAGTACCTGGGTTCAAATCTGGCCTCAGACACTTAATAATTACCTAGCTGTGTGGCCTTGGGCAAGCCACTTAACCCCGTTTGCCTTACAAAAACCTAAAAAAAAAATATTCGCAGAAACTTGATTTCTAATCTGTACTGTCATCCCTCTTCTTTCACAGCTCTAATGCATCCTTTAAATTAAATAAGTACATATATTATATATGACATAAAACTCTTCTTTGACCTTGGGGTTAGGGTCTATCATGACAAATCCTTCTCTAATATTAGACATAGTGTTTTTCCCTATTTCTCTCATCCTAAAAAGATATTATTTTGTGAAAAAATTCATTAAAATATTAATAACTAAGAGCAATTCTTTATAAGCTCACAAAAATGGAGTTATATTGGTATAAAAAATTAGAAGCATTGACACAGTGGTCAGAGGTCAATGGCCAATGTTTGACTTTTTAGATGGGATTAAAATGTAACTCAATTTAGTCTTGACATATAAAAGCCTTGAGAAAGAGCAGAGAACATAACATTTTATTCAATATATACAATATTTTTAAAGATTTCATTTTCATATTAAATACAATAAGAGAAAAAATAATAGGATGAAAGAGTGCAGATAGAAGGTTAGGGGAGGGGTGGTAAAGAGCTAGAAAATTTCAGAAATTAAAAAAGGACAAGAATTGCAAGGGAAAGAGAAGCATGAATAATTAGTGAGACAGAGTAATGAAAAGGGGTGGTAAATAATAGGTGATATGATCTAAAAGTTTATTCAGTCTGTAAAGATCCAATTTATTTTATCTGTTCTTCATGACAACCCTCTGAGACAGACAGGCAGGGTATTTAGCATCCCCAAGTTCAGTGATTTAACCAGTCTCACAGTCATTAATAGCATACCCCAATTCTTACTCCAGTCTACTCAATTGTATCCAACAGGCAGTATTATTGGAACAGAAAATAAAATCACAAGTCCTTGATGGAGCTGACATTCTACTATAGAAGACCAGTTCCTAAAAACAAAATAGAAACAAAGTAAATTCCAAGTGACTAAGGTGGGAAGACTAACAGCAATAAGCCTTGAATGTTTAAGGGATTCCAAGCAATGAGGTGAACATGGAGCATATCCTAGGCATGTGCAAAGTCACAGTAGTGGCTAGGGCTAGAACAGATAGTGAAAGGGAATAAGAGCACTTCCATTGTAAAGAGAGTTTGTGGCCAGACAGAAAAGGGCTTTGAAATGCTTAACACAGAGGGATTTGCATTTCACTCAAGAGATAATGGGGAACTACAGAAAACTTTTTTTTCCTTTTTTAAAAAATTAATTTTTTAATGATACGTGAAAGCAATTTTAAAATTCATTTTTTAAAACTTTGAGCTCCAAATTGTCTCACAGCCTCCCTCCTCTTTCCCAACTCCCATAGGGAAAGCAAGCAATTAGGTAAAGGTTATAAATGTGTAGTCATGCCAAACATTTCCATATTAGCCATGCTGTCAAAGAACACAGAGACCACTACTCAGAAAAATTAATAAAGTAAAAAAAATATGCTTCTATCTGTGTTCAGACTCCATCAATTCTCTCTCTGGAGACGGTGTAGCATTTTTTATTATGGGTTCTTCATAACTGTCTTGAATACTGTTTGCTGAAAATAACTAAGTCATTCATACCAGATGATTGTAAAATATTGCTATCGTTATGTACACAGTTCTGGTTTGGTTCACTTTAATTTGCTTATGTTCTTGGAAGCCTTCTCAAAGTTTTTCTGACAATATCTTGCTCGTCATTTCTTTCAGAACAAAAATATTCCATCACAATCATGTGTAATGACCTGTTTAGCCATTCCCCAAATGATGGGTAACCCCTCAATTTCTACTTCCCTCTCCCCCCGCCATCCCTTTGTGGTACAGTTTCATAGTTTTGGGGGCAAAGTTCCAAAATACTCTCTAGAATGGTTGGATCAGTTCACAGATCCACCAATACTACACTAGTGTCCCAATTTTCATATATATATATATATATATATATATATATATACATATACATATATGTACATATACATATACATATACACATATATACATATGTATGTATATGTATATTCCAGTATGTCACTTCCCTTTACTATCAAGTAAGTCAATCTGATAGGTGTGATGACGATATTGTTTGTCCCTCCTTCTTGTAGAAGACCCTGACATCAGGGAGGTGATGCCATTACAAGCCATGAATTGGATTTGAGTGGGGGGGGGGGGCAGTGCTATGTTAAGGTCCCCAGCCTCACCTTCTCCTCCAGAGTCATCAGGATCCAGTGGCCAGGGATGAATCAGGATGACTGCAGATGGCAATCAGAATTAAGGGACTTGCCCAAAGCCAAACAGTATCTGAGGCTGGATTCAAACTTCTGTCCTCCTGACTCCAAGGCCAGTATCCTATCCATTGTGCCACCTCACTGACCAGGTAGATAAGAGATGATATTTCAAAGTTGTTTTAATCTGTATTTCTATAACAGTTATGTAGAGCATTTTTTTTTCCATAAGACTATAGAAAGCTTTGGTTACTTCATCTTGCCTGACCATAGCCTTTGACTATCAACTGTAGAAGAACTTATAGTCTTATAAATTTGATTTAGTTCTCTATGTATTTGAGAAATTAGGTCTTTATCAGAGAAACTTACTATAAAACAGTGCTCCCAGTTTCCTGCTTTCTTTCTAATCCTGGCTATACTGGTTTATTTGTGTAACCATTCCTCATTTATTATAATCAAAACTATCTATTTGGCATTCCAAAATGCTGTCTCTTATTTGGTCATAAACTCGTCCTTGATCCACACATCTGACAGGTGAACTATTCTATTCATTCCTATTCTGTTTAATGGTATCATAAGATTTTAGTCACCATCATATATACTCATTATCCTGGTACATTGTATGTGAAATTGGTCTAGACCTAATTTCTGCCAAATTGCTTTCCAGTTTTCCCAGCAGTTTTGTCAAATAGTAAGTTATTGTCCTCAAAACTTGGATCTCTGTAATTATACAACATTTACTTATTTATATAACTTTTACTACTGTGTATTGTGTATGCAATCTATTCCACTGATCCACCATTCTATTCTCTTAGCCAGTCCCAATTGTTTTGATAATTACCACTCTGGAATCCAATATGAAATGCAGTGAGTCTAGGTCACCTTTCTTCATATTTAAAAAAATTGATACTCTTGACCATTTGTTTTTCCAGATGAATTTTGTCAGTTTTTCTAGTTCTATAAAATAATTTGTGGTAGTTCTGAATAAGTAAATTAATTTAGGTAGAATTATAATTTTTATTATATTGGTTTGATCTACCCATGAGCAATTAATAGCTTTCCAACTGTTAGATCTGATTCTATTTGTGTGAAGTGTTTTATAATTATGTTCATATAGTTTCTGGGTTTAAATATTTTATATTGTCTACAGTTATTTTAAATGGAATTTATTTATCTCTTCCTGTTGGAATTTCTTGTCAATATGTAGAAAATGAAAAGGATTTATTTGGATTTATTTTTATATTTTGAAACTTTGCTAAAGTTGTTAATATTCCAACTTGTTTTTAGTTGATTCTCTAGGATTTTCCAAGGATATATCATCTGCAAAGAATGAGAGTTTTATTTCTGCATTGCCTATTTTAATTCCTTCAATTTGTTTTTCTTCTCTTTCTAGTAGAATATTGAATAATAGTGGTGTTAATGGGCATCCTTGCTTCACACCTGATCTTACTGGGGAAGGCTTCTAAGCTCATCCTCATTAGAGATAATGTTTGTTGATGGTTTTAGATAAATGAAACCTTTATCATTGAAACATATTGTAATCCCCCTGTTTTCCTCCTAAATTTGACTACATTTTGTTTCTGAAAAACTTTTTAAAAAAATTTATGTAATCAAAATTATTCATTTTACTTCCTTTAATCCTCTCTATTTCTTGCTGGGCCATAAATGTTTCCCTTATCTATTGGTCAGTATATTTTCCCATGTTCACTAATTTACTTATGATATAATCCTTTAAATCTAAATCACTTATCCACTTGGACCTTTTCTTGGTTTAGATGAATTACTGTTCAAAAATATGATTGGGTTGTTGTAAAATTCACTAGTGCTATACCTTTCTAATTTATGTCCTAACTAGTCCAAGTAAAATAACTTCTCAGTCACACTAATCCCTTAAATCAGGTGTCAGCAAATCCTAACTTGATGGTCAAATCCTGTTTGCAGATTGTTTTTGGACAGTGAAAAATCATTTTTATCTCATGGTTATACAAAAACAGGTGGCAGGTTGGATTTACCACTTGGGACTGGTTTGTCAACCCTTGCCTTAAATAAACAGTGCTTAATGCTGAAATTATCAGTAGTTCTTAAGCATTTTTTTTATTATTAAAGACTTTATTTGAGTTTTACAATTTTTCCCAGTTCTTAAGCAATTTGAATGGCTGCACCATTCCTTATAATCAAGAATGTGTAATCCCTAAAAACTAAAATTAATGTTTTAATGTTCACAGAGCAAACAATAAAACCTTACAAAAGTTTCCAAATCTCTACATACAGGTTTTTAATAGATTTACCATTTAATTTGAAAATATGAATTTATTAACATCTTAAGTTGATGGGTTGTAATCACTGCTACTACTTTTAGAGAAACCTACAAAGACAGCTGGTTCAAAGAATGAATAATGAAAGGATCAAGTTTAATTCTAACTCTCTTCTCACACCCAACTTTGCAAACTCTCACAATGAACAGTCAATAAGAGCTCCTAGTGAAGGTAACATGATTCTGTACTGTGATATACACCAATGGTCAGCTCTTCCAAGTTTTCAGATGGCAGGGAACATCCAGCTGAACTATCAACTTAATTAACAAGAACCCTGAGGTCTGGAGAAGCTGACTGTCACAGTGATACAGCAAATGCATAGGACAGCTAGGCCTGGGACAATCTAGAATGTTTCACAATCAAATTGCTCTTCTGAAAATCTCCTTCAATGGCATACAAAGGTTACCATCAGAATAACTCCTTCTCTAGGTATTGGTAACAAATAAACATAAAATTTAAAAACCAAATCACAAGATTTTAAAAAAAGCACCCTACAAAATTTTTAAAGGACCATAAACTTGAAAATAATCAGATTCTTACTACAAATGTTTATAATTATCTAGATTCGGGTAAATTAGGTTGGATTTCAACACTGGAATATTGTTTTTCTGCACAGATTTATAAAATGGTTAGTAAGGTAGTTTTAAATTCCAACACCAGTATTAAAAAGAAATTCTATTTCATATTCGATATTTAAGATATATTTATCTTTTTAAAAAATTTTAATAAGTTTGTGATGGGTTATAATCTGTGTAGGTCACGTGAGATGGATTGGATTAAAGCGTCTTCTTTATTCTTAAGGATCTGAATATGTTCAGGTCCAGTCAAATGGATTCTAGAGGATAATAGCGTCTGTTTCATACAGAACGCTGGTAGGCATCATATATTCTGTCATAATCCAGGAAGGGGAAGCTAGGTGGTACAGTGGAGAGAGCACTGGATTTGGAACCAGAAAGATTCATCTTTATGAGTTCAAATCTGATTTAAGATACTTTACTAGCTGTAGGACCCTGGGTAAATCACTTCACCCTCTTTGTCTCAGTTTCTTTATTTGTAAAACGAGGAAAGGAAATGATCAACTACTCCAGTATCTCTGCCAAGAAAACCCCAACTAGGTCATGGAAAGTCAGACAGAATTGAAATGACTCAACAACACCAAAGCCCTAGCAGTTCAGAGACTAGGGTGAGTATAGTTTCTCTGTAGCTGAGCCATTTCACAGGAAGTCCATCTTGTTTCTCCAAGATGATTTCTGAAATGAGCATTCCTTCATCTTTTGAAAGATTGATATTTCCACAAACATAAAATGAATATAAGAAAAGTAATTTAAAAATATATTTTTTCTTTATTGCTGTCCTTTTAACATATACCTATTGGAGGGAAAAGAATGTCAATAAAGACAATAGGCATACTTCACTGGAAACAATTACTACTCCACGAAAATCTGTTTTCATACAAAATATAAATTAGGAGATGATTATTCACTTTTCAAAAGTGGACTCCCAAAATTTGATCTCTCCAGCTCTAATTACTTTTCTATGTGGCAGTCAAAATCATCTTTCCAAGGCCTGATGGGGTCACTCCTCTGCTCAAAAAGCTTCCATGGCTTCCCCATGCCCCCACGACAAAATAAAACTAATTTGAACCTTTTAGGCATTGAAAGGATTTCACAAAGGGCACTTCAGCTCCTGACATTCTAAAGAGGGGAAGAAGACATATATATATATATATATATATGTATAAGGGGGAAGGCCCCAGGACAGCTGGGTGGTGTGGGACAGGGTGCTCATTCATTGAACCAACTGTCCTTGTAGGTGTCTCTGAAAGTAGCAATGAGTTCAAATCTGACCTAAGACACTTTCTAGCTGTGTGACCTTGCACAGATCCTCATTGGTCAAATGAGTGGAGAGGGGAATGGTCAAGCCCTCCAGGCTCTCTGGGGCCACATGGCCTGAACAGCCACAACACTGGCAGCCAAGGGGATGAGGAAGGATTTCCTGCAGGGGCTGCCACTTGAGCTGAGGCTCAAAGGAGCAGATACCGAAAGGGAGAATGCATGGAATCCAGTGGGTGAACAGGGTTGCCTTCTGAGGACACTGGGAGCATACTGTGCCAGCAGTCTGCCTGGCAGCACACATGTTGGCTTTAGAAACAAGACTGACCCCGAGGCTCCCCAGCTGCAGGCCTGGCCCCTTCTCTCCTCGTAGACCCTGGGCCAGGAAGACATGCAAGTGCCGGGAAAGTTCTTGTTTGGTCCTAAGAGCAACAGTGGTGGTCTACAGAGGAGGGGGAGGCGGCGACACCATCAGAAATGAGCTTTTCCCTTGCTGGCTGCAGGGTCTGTAAATGGGGAGATGCCTGGACATTGACATCGGGAGCTTATAAGAGATTTGCTGAATTTCCTGTATTAAATGAGATGTGCTACCCTCAAATCTTATAACTCATTAATATGAGTTCCCTTCCTGCAGTTCATTTCAAATATTAATTTCACACCAATTAGATTTAAATTCCTTTAAAAGAACACAGATATTGCAAAAAACAAGGCAGAACCACTGCAACATTATAACATTCAGCCAAAATTAAAAACATGTGCAAAATATTGAATCTTCTAATAGGACAATTGTTTAAAAAAAAAAAGTTCATATTAGTACTGGGAACATACTACAGAAAATGTAATAGCTATCTAAAAAAGTCCTCTTGCATTTCAAGTACAAAACAAAATCCTAAACGGATAAAATCTTATTCTTCATATGTGCTTGAAGATTCTCTGATCACTTATCTCTGAATACCAATGAAGCTGATAAAAACAGAGACCTGTTTCAACAAAGCCCCATTTGTCACTGCAGAAGTTCTATGATCATTACTATTATATAGTAACTCAGAAAAACTGAAGACAGAAGTATTTGTATACCACAAAATACTAACTATGTCATGCAGCTATGACATGTTAAAACAAAACCAAATAAGTTCATTTGCATATAAGCCAGATTATATTGTATTGTTACTAATGAGTAGTCATTTAATCCATTTATAAGAATTTTGGAATCTTGTTTTCTAATTAAAAAATACAAGAATTTAATTATTTAATACTTATATTGACTTATAATTTTATTTTTTTTGTCACTTAGCAAGTCACTAATTTGAAAAAAAAGTCAGAATTTTTAAATATTTATTCTGAATACTTCTGGACATATTATGTTTTCTTCCTTTCTTGGAAGAACTAAATGAAGGTATACATTTAAAAATAAACAAGTAAAAGAAGTTGATTTGAAGATCATGGTTATGCTGATATAAATATTATAGAAATATAATATTTATAGAAATCATATAAATATAATATTTATAATATAAATATTATAAAATACTGTCTTTTCCTATTTTTTATTCCATATTTACCATCTCCAAAGGAATAAAATTTAATCAGAGACTCTAAATCAATGAAGAGTAGAAAAAAGTCCATTCATACTGAAGCTCATTAGAATGCCGATATAAAATAATAAAATTATAAACAGTTAAATTTGAAAACTCTGATGTTCTGGTAATAATGTACAATTTTCAAGCTGTTCCTAGAGAAAAAATTTAAGACAATATAATGAGTTGCATTCCAGAATTTATCCAAAAAAATGAACTAAATCAGTTAAATTAAAACTCTGAATAACACCTAATTTCTGGTACATTGATGAAAACTTAGGTGCTAATATAAGGAAGTATAAAATCACCTAATGAAACTAAGCCTTAAGGCTTTAGATTTTCTAAAGGTTCTTTTGTGTGTCATATATTCAGATAGGTATTTGAACAAATAATTTAAAATAGCTATAAATTAGATAAAATGTAAAAATTTTAGGAAGTGTTTCACTTAATTATTCATTAAAGTATACCTGTATAAAATCTGGGAATCTATTTGTATTTCACATATATGTCCAGACATAAAATTTATTAAATAGTTTCTGTTCTTAAATTTGTGCTGACCTCTTGTTCTTTTTTAATTCTTCTATGACAATTATATCACAGAGATTCTTTTTCAAATTATCTATTAAAAAATATCCAAGATATTAAATTTACCTTCAGATTAGTAAACAATTAACTCATAGAAAATGAGATTTGGACTTCAGTAATTATAGAAATTAGTTTCCTAAAAAACTCTCAATAGTCCTGAAGAAATCCTCTTGCAAATGTGTTATATTTGGAGGTTAGTAAAAGGAGCTACTCCATAAAGTCCTTTTATATATTTTTTTTCACAATATGCACAAAACAGAATATGAAATCAGAAACATTTTACACATTCTCATACTTCAGAGAGCGCTAACAGCATTTTACTAGTCGAAAGCACTTTATCTTCATGTCTCTATAAGGCAGAGTTGGTGCATAATAATGTAATTTATATTGCCTAAATGTTATTTTGGGAACATTGCATCATTTCTCAAACTTCATGACCTTTACAATTTTCTAAACTTTTATTTCCCTCATTATTCTGAACAGATTTCATTACATATTTTGAATGTAAACAACCCTGAATAATGATGGGGACCATTACGTATGTACAGCTCTGACAATTGTGCATGAAGCCGAGATGGAAACCCAGTGCATTAATTTACCTCTCATCTTCGGTAACTGCACTCCCATAAAAAGTTTTATACTCAACTCACATAAATCATGTAGAAGAAAAATGAGAAAATCTGGTGGCTAACTCATCTTCTACCATTCTGCGAAAATGAAATTCACTGAAATACCTATCAAAACTGCAATCATCAAGAGATAATGTCTTCTTAGGTCTATCTGCACTTTCCGATTTAATTTCCTCCATGCCCTTGACATCCACAGATACCATTAAGATTAAGCGCATGGAGTAACTGAGCAGTTTCCAGATTTTGATATATGGGGCCCAGGCACTAAATGTAATATCATCATTTGAAAATTAATGCAATATTTCTTTTGTTAGTTTTTTGACTTGGAAAGCAGGATGAATACTTTGGTTTCTCTCAAGTAATTTCCCCATCAGAATGACACGCAATTATGAACAGATATGCACCTGGTCAGAGGTCAGTCAAATTACTACATCATTTAATGAGGAGAGAGATCAGAATGGAGCACACTGTTGCTGCCGAGAGACGCCTCACAGCCCGCTACATCAAATATGATGGAATCATTAGAGTAATAAGCATGAAAATCTGTTTGCAGATTAACCTGTGGTTTCATGCTGCTTTCATCTAATGGGGCGCTGTGGAAATCTTGTCAGCTTTTCATCAGCTACGATCAAATTACCAAAATTGCGTACAAACCACTGGTGCAATTGGAAACAACATCTACAAGGCCACTTTTTTTTTTTTAATGCTGATGCCAAAGAAAATAAGAGACTTTATATTTTACAGTTTTATTTACCATGCTTTGTCTGATCGTTTGGATAATCAGTAAATGCTGAAACAGGCACTACTTATACCTCTGAGAAGTTTCAAGGTGGGGAAAAAAAGCAACCACATTTATGGACTATAGTAAATACTAATATGTCTGCACACATAGTAAAAATATGAAGCATAATAAAGATGAAATGGGGTAAGGGGAGGCTTCAATTCTTAGATATTCTGGCTGTTAGGAAAGGAAGAACAACCTAAAAATTAGGGTATACAACTGTAAAATGCTTAAATAAAAAACTGCATCAATGTAAAAATTAAAATGATTAGAGAAATATATATAATATATATATATTTATAATATATATATATATATATATATATTGTGCATGTAATGAGTATGTGTCTATGTGTATGTATCTGTACTGATGGACATTTCAGTTCTCCCATTTGAAGATTAGGACCACAAAGATGAACAAAGAAAAATACATTTTAGGAATGGATTGCCTTGCAACTACATGAAATGTACAGTTTTATACTAGAGGAGCTAGCTATATTTCACTGAAATGAAATAACGGTATTTAAATCTTGTAAAAGTTATTATTAGTACTGTCAGATTTGTCAGAGAAAATAAAATAGCCACATGAACATGGAACTCAGGATTTGGGGGGAAAAAATTTAAAAAGCCTTTTCATCCAAGGAGGATTTTTAGTAGTGATGATAACCCTCTCTCATAGCAGTGAAATGTATGGCAAATCATAGTTTCAGAATGGTTCTGTTTTGTTCCCTTTTTTGTTATACATACATGTAAAGATTTCAAAGGACAATAGAAAGGACAAGGCAGAGGGGGTGGTTGTCAGTATCTCCAATTCTCAAACAGAGAAGTAGAAGGTCTGAGAAGTGGCAACACAACCCCCCAACTGCCTAAAGCAGGTTGGCCCAGAGCTGGGGGGGGGGGGGGGTGAGTCTGGTCAATGCAGACTCTTTCTGTGATATTGCCTTTGCTTCAGTCACTGAATCATCTAGTGACTGCAGGACGGGGGACTGGTCCTTCCTTTGGTGGAGAGATGTCCAAAGAGGCTGGCTCATCCAAGAGGACACAGCTCTCTCCACTAACCACAAGGCCAACATATTACGAGGCTATTCTATGAAATGGCCCAACAGGTCATGTCTAGACTGATGTAACTATCCATATACACTCCTTCTAATCAAAGGGAATTCCTCTTGATTTCAATGGAAAACTCAGCAAATAACATGAAAAATACCTCTGACACCCCAGCTCTGCCTCTGACACCACCTGGTCAGCTGACCACTGTGGGGTCTCCTCCTCTGTAAATTGGCAATAATAGGAATAGTGATATCTTCCAAGGTTGTTGTGAGGATCAAATGAGAAAATATTTGTAAAACTGTTGTAAACCTCAAAGCCTCATTTATAAATGTTAATTGCTATTACAGGGGCAGCTCGGTGGAGCTCTAATGCAGAGAGCCCTCAAGACTCTTCTTCCTGGGTTCATATCTGGCCTCAGACACTTCCTAGCTGTATAACCCTGGACAAGTCATTTAACCATGTTTTCCTTAGTTTTTTCATCTGCAAAATGAGCTGGAGAAGGAAATGGCAAAAAAAATCCCAAAGGAGTTCAATGAACTCATGATTAAACAAACAACATTTACTACAACTTTTTCAACTATTACTGTTTTTTTAAAACATTTTTATATCAATCCATATCCTTGTTACATTTCAAAAATGCATAAGTTAAGATTTAAATGTCATTCTATATTTGAATCTGAAAATTATTTAAAGATGATAGCACCTGTTTTTTTCAAAGATGGTTATTTTAATCTTTATTTCACATTTTATGTTATTTTAGTTTTTGGATTTTTGCAAGGCAGTGGGGGTTAAGTGACTTGCCCAAAGTCATACAGCTAAGTACGTATTAAGTATCTGAGGCCAAATCTGAACTCAGGTCCTCCTGACTTCAGGATCAGTGCTCTATCCACTGTACCATCTAGATAGTCCTATTTTCATTTTAAATAGGCATTTATTTTCCAAATAATTTCTTCTATTCTTTCTAAGACATCTTAGTCATAGTGGTTCATGTCAAGAACTAATCACATAATAGAGGGGTGGGTGTTTCTGTGTGTGTGTGTGTGTGTGTGTGTGTGTGTGTGTGTGTGTGTGTATCTTTCTCTCTTATCTTTCTCAATGTAAGAGACAGGTAACAGATTCTGAATTCTAATGATTAACCCAAGGTCACTGTAAGACCAAAAATCATAATTAGAAACTACTTTATTTTTAAAAACAAATATATAAATTTACATGAAAACAATAAAAAAAACTCCCCAATTATGTTAATCCTCAAAGGGAATGATTTCTAAGCTGGGAATCAATAAGCCTGGATTTCAATGATAACTTTCTCATTGGGTTAAAAGCAGGTTCTTGTTCAACATCCCTACCAATGGCAACCATTTTCTTACCTGTAAAATGAGAAGAATGAGCTGAAAGATTTCTAAGATCTATTTGTGGAATGCATTCTAGAAAAACCCAATACGAAGCACCCTACTAGTGCCTGGATTCAGTTCTAGCACTGCTGAAGTCAAAGAGTGAGAGACGCTGAGTCTCAATAGAACAACTAAGGTTGGTAGATGTTATTTATCTTCTAATGTAATTTTTAGAATGGAGCTCTACTATTCCAACAAAATAGGTAATATGAACAGAGCCAGGCACATAAAAAAGAGTTTGAAATAAATGAAAAAGAAGGTACACTAAAGACATCATTAATATAGACATGACAGTATTTGTGAAGTCCTTAGAGCATAATTTTTCATTTAATTTAATTCCACAATGCATAATT
>NC_133663.1:18227840-18230634 GCF_037893015.1 Macrotis lagotis | reverse complement strand
AATATAAATTAGGAGATGATTATTCACTTTTCAAAAGTGGACTCCCAAAATTTGATCTCTCCAGCTCTAATTACTTTTCTATGTGGCAGTCAAAATCATCTTTCCAAGGCCTGATGGGGTCACTCCTCTGCTCAAAAAGCTTCCATGGCTTCCCCATGCCCCCACGACAAAATAAAACTAATTTGAACCTTTTAGGCATTGAAAGGATTTCACAAAGGGCACTTCAGCTCCTGACATTCTAAAGAGGGGAAGAAGACATATATATATATATATATATATGTATAAGGGGGAAGGCCCCAGGACAGCTGGGTGGTGTGGGACAGGGTGCTCATTCATTTAACCAACTGTCCTTGTAGGTGTCTCTGAAAGTAGCAATGAGTTCAAATCTGACCTAAGACACTTTCTAGCTGTGTGACCTTGCACAGATCCTCATTGGTCAAATGAGTGGAGAGGGGAATGGTCAAGCCCTCCAGGCTCTCTGGGGCCACATGGCCTGAACAGCCACAACACTGGCAGCCAAGGGGATGAGGAAGGATTTCCTGCAGGGGCTGCCACTTGAGCTGAGGCTCAAAGGAGCAGATACCGAAAGGGAGAATGCATGGAATCCAGTGGGTGAACAGGGTTGCCTTCTGAGGACACTGGGAGCATACTGTGCCAGCAGTCTGCCTGGCAGCACACATGTTGGCTTTAGAAACAAGACTGACCCCGAGGCTCCCCAGCTGCAGGCCTGGCCCCTTCTCTCCTCGTAGACCCTGGGCCAGGAAGACATGCAAGTGCCGGGAAAGTTCTTGTTTGGTCCTAAGAGCAACAGTGGTGGTCTACAGAGGAGGGGGAGGCGGCGACACCATCAGAAATGAGCTTTTTCCTTGCTGGCTGCAGGGTCTGTAAATGGGGAGATGCCTGGACATTGACATCGGGAGCTTATAAGAGATTTGCTGAATTTCCTGTATTAAATGAGATGTGCTACCCTCAAATCTTATAACTCATTAATATGAGTTCCCTTCCTGCAGTTCATTTCAAATATTAATTTCAAACCAATTAGATTTAAATTCCTTTAAAAGAACACAGATATTGCAAAAAACAAGGCAGAACCACTGCAACATTATAACATTCAGCCAAAATTAAAAACATGTGCAAAATATTGAATCTTCTAATAGGACAATTGTTTAAAAAAAAGTTCATATTAGTACTGGGAACATACTACAGAAAATGTAATAGCTATCTAAAAAAGTCCTCTTGCATTTCAAGTACAAAACAAAATCCTAAACGGATAAAATCTTATTCTTCATATGTGCTTGAAGATTCTCTGATCACTTATCTCTGAATACCAATGAAGCTGATAAAAACAGAGACCTGTTTCAACAAAGCCCCATTTGTCACTGCAGAAGTTCTATGATCATTACTATTATATAGTAACTCAGAAAAACTGAAGACAGAAGTATTTGTATACCACAAAATACTAACTATGTCATGCAGCTATGACATGTTAAAACAAAACCAAATAAGTTCATTTGCATATAAGCCAGATTATATTGTATTGTTACTAATGAGTAGTCATTTAATCCATTTATAAGAATTTTGCAATCTTGTTTTCTAATTAAAAAATACAAGAATTTAATTATTTAATACTTATATTGACTTATAATTTTATTTTTTTTGTCACTTAGCAAGTCACTAATTTGAAAAAAAAGTCAGAATTTTTAAATATTTATTCTGAATACTTCTGGACATATTATGTTTTCTTCCTTTCTTGGAAGAACTAAATGAAGGTATACATTTAAAAATAAACAAGTAAAAGAAGTTGATTTGAAGATCATGGTTATGCTGATATAAATATTATAGAAATATAATATTTATAGAAATCATATAAATATAATATTTATAATATAAATATTATAAAATACTGTCTTTTCCTATTTTTTATTCCATATTTACCATCTCCAAAGGAATAAAATTTAATCAGAGACTCTAAATCAATGAAGAGTAGAAAAAAGTCCATTCATACTGAAGCTCATTAGAATGCCGATATAAAATAATAAAATTATAAACAGTTAAATTTGAAAACTCTGATGTTCTGGTAATAATGTACAATTTTCAAGCTGTTCCTAGAGAAAAAATTTAAGACAATATAATGAGTTGCATTCCAGAATTTATCCAAAAAAAATGAACTAAATCAGTTAAATTAAAACTCTGAATAACACCTAATTTCTGGTACATTGATGAAAACTTAGGTGCTAATATAAGGAAGTATAAAATCACCTAATGAAACTAAGCCTTAAGGCTTTAGATTTTCTAAAGGTTCTTTTGTGTGTCATATATTCAGATAGGTATTTGAACAAATAATTTAAAATAGCTATAAATTAGATAAAATGTAAAAATTTTAGGAAGTGGTTCACTTAATTATTCATTAAAGTATACCTGTATAAAATCTGGGAATCTATTTGTATTTCACATATATATCCAGACATAAAATTTATTAAATAGTTTCTGTTCTTAAATTTGTGCTGACCTCTTGTTCTTTTTTAATTCTTCTATGACAATTATATCACAGAGATTCTTTTTCAAATTATCTATTAAAAAATATCCAAGATATTAAATTTACCTTCAGATTAGTAAACAATTAACTCATAGAAAATGAGATTTGGACTTCAGTAATTATAGAAATTAGTTTCCTAAAAAACTCTCAATAGTCCTGAAGAAATCCTCTTGCAAATGTGTTATATTTGGAGGTTAGTAAAAGGAGCTACTCCATAAAGTCCTTTTATATATTTTTTTTCACAATATGCACAAAACA